>NC_060271.1:23125838-23173340 GCF_021613505.1 Equus quagga | reverse complement strand
ACACACACACACACACAACACACACATCACACATACCACACACAACACGTACACAGCACACACGCACACATACCAGCACCTATTCACAGGGCATCTGGCCGGGAGCAGCCCAGCCAGCGCATGCTCAGGCAGCTGGACCTGCTGAGCTGGGCTGTGACACCAAGAACAGGGCTGTCCGAGTCCGGGGGCGCTGAGGACGGGGCTGCTTCCAAAGCTGCAAGCCCAGCCATGCAGATGGGGACCGGCAAGCCTTGCCCCACTGACCTGGCTCAAACTTGGGCCCTGCTCTGTCCTCACCAACAGGGCTTTCAGTTCTCTGTTTTGAACCTTCTACTCTGCTGGTTTCAGTTAGGACATAAAAGGGTATCAACATTAAATTAGGAAAAATCACAGCAGCTTCCCCAACCTACTGAAACAGTCAGCAGAAAAGCAGAAGGGGCTGCTTTGGGGCAGACTCCATTTCCAGGTGGGGTGGGGCACCGAGGCTGACACAGGCTCACCAGAGCTCCTTCTGGGCCAGCCCGTTCTAGGCTAACTTAAGTGCATTCGCTTGTTCATCCTCCCAAAAACTCTTATTATCCCATTTTGTGGATGAGGAGCTTGAGGAAGAGAAAGGTTAGGTGACTTCCCAAGGTCACACAGCAATTAAGGAAGGAGATGGATGAAAACTCAGGCAGTCTGAGTCCAGAGTCTCTGCCCTTGACCACATCATGTTCCGTGTCTCAGTACATCTTCAAGGCGCCAAGAGAGGTGCCAAATTTGGTCTTCAAGAACACTCAGGTTTGATGGGACAAGATTCTAAAATCCGACATATGAGTGAGTAGTTCTTTCATTCATTCCCAACGTATTTGTTTAGCTGCCACTGTAGGAATCAATCTGAGAAGAACTGGGAAGAGTGTTCTAGGCAGAGGGAACAGCATATGCTAAGGCCAAGAGAAGAGAGTTCGTCCATGGAAGTGAAGGCATTCAGGGTGGCTGGAGTCATGCAAGGATGCTCAAGAGCCAGCCTTGCTCCGGCACAGTCCCTTCTCTCTCTCCTTCCCCAGCTGTATCCTCCTTTTCCTTATCACCAATAATGAGAGCTAACATCTAGTGCATGCTTAGGACATGCCAGGCACTGTACTGAACTCAGCCAGCAAGCTATTGAGTCCAGAGCAACAGCAGCCATCCCCACCCTCCCATCTTCACTGTCTGCATCATCATGGGTACATAGGCCTTTCTAGAAGCTCCCAGCCTTCATCCCCACATTTCTGTTGCTTTCTGTGCCTGTTTGTCACACTCCTCTCCGTCCTGCTGGTTTTCTCTGCCTCTTCTCAGCCCTGCCAACCCCACGCCCCATCCTCTGCAGGTGAGGTGCCCAGGTTGGCTGGGCCCGGCAGGACCCGGCTGGGTTCCCTCCCTCGCCGTGTCTGAGGCAGGGCGGAGGAGGGGTGGCTGTCGGTGCACAGCGCTAGCACGCCTATTTTGTTTTTCCCTAACAGGTTTCCTATGGCAGCTTTGAATTAAGGGGACAGAGATAAAGGAGGCATTTCGGCTACCATCCAAAGCAGCTGTCAAGCCAGGCCAGGGGCCCGCTGAGAAACAGCCCTGCCCCTTCCCCCCACCGTGGGTACCAGTATCCAAAGGAACCGCAGGCTCGGTGCTTCCCGAGCCTCATTTCCAGCCAGGCTGGCAGAGAGACGGGGAACAGGAACCTATCTGAGAGAGAAGCCGACCGGGAACAAGGGACCCTGCCTGGCTTTGTGAGGAGCTTTTAGGCAGCAGCGCCTAAGTGCACTTCAGCAGAGGACAGAGGAAGAGGACAGGAGCCATTTTGTCAGCGTCCCTGAAAAAGCCTGTGTGGGTTTCACGTGTGTGTGTACTTTTGCGAGCCTGTGTTTCTGGTGGTGGGTATGTCTGAGTGTCTCAGACTATGATGCATGGGTCAAGAGCAGGGCTCTGGAGCCCACCTGCTTTGGTCCAAAGGCCAGCACTGTCACTTACTGGCTGTGTGATGTTGGGCAAGTTCATTAACCTCTCTGAGCTTCAGTTTAGAGCAGCTAGCCTGTGCTTTAAGGGCTGATTTATTATTATTATTACTATTAATTATTATTATTATTGCTAAGGAAGATTAGCCCTGAGCTAGCATCTGTTCCAATCTTCCTCCACTTTATACATGGGTCACTGCCACAGCATGGCTGACGAGTGTAGGTCCGCCCAGGAACTGAATCCACAAACCTGGGCCACCAAAGCAGAGTGAGCCGAACTTAACCACTAGGCCACGGGGCCATCCCCTGATTTATTATTATTATTTGAGGTCTCTTAGTGGTTTTGTGTGCCTATGTGAGTGTAGGTTCTGTGCCTTCTTTATTTTACTTTTTTTTCTGAGCCCTCTCTTGATGGGGAAACTGTTGGCTCTTTCTTTGCTGTGTCTGAAGCAGGGTGCAGGAGTGGGTGCTGTCAGTGCGGAGCACCACCCGGCCCGTTTTGTTCTTTCCCAACAGATTTCCTCAGGGGCCAGGTCCCCCAGGGAGGCAGTGGCTGAGCCGAGGCGAGAATCAAGGCCTCTGACTGCAGAAACATAAAACGGTTCACTCACACGCGTCCTGAGCACTAATCAGCAGGGGACAGCTTATCCCAGGGCCAGGTATACAGTAGGCGCTCAATAAACGATAAGTATTTTCTTTGCCCCTGCCTTCAAGGAGCGCTCCACCCCCTCTCAGCCACTGCTTCAGGTCCTCCATCCACCCCTGCACCGTCTCACATCTAGGAGCACCTACTGTGTGCCAGGCTCAGGGAGAGGGGTGAAGCACACAGTGGGGAGTACAGCCACGGCCTCTGCTCTCCAGAAGCTGGTGGTCTAGTGGGGGGAGGGGCATTAATCAGCACACACAAACCAAGGAACAGAAATCACTTCTCTCACCGAGGAAGAAGAAATGAAGGAAGACAGGGGAGCAGAATCCACTCTAGCCCTTCTGTAAGGTCCCATTGGAACTAGGATCTGAAGGAGGGGGTGGGGGCTTCCAGGAGGTGGGGTCATGGGTGGTGGCAGGAAGCAGAGCCCACTGGAGCAAGGGAGAGAAGGCGGTGTGCCTGGAGCACAGGAGGCGTGGACAGACGTCACGAGGTGACCAGATACCGACGGTCTGGTCTCCTCAGCTCCCTCTGTTAGGAGAGAGGAGGATGTGCAGGTCCCGGGGTGCTCACTGGCAGACGCAGTCTTGGGCCGGGGTGGGAGAGCACGCCTGGCCGTATGCTGTTCTGCTCCCCAGTTATTTGCAGCCTCTCCTCCCGTTGTTTGCAGTTCAACACTCCAGCTATCTGCAGTCACTACCCACTTACTGGCAGACGTTATTCTCAGGAGGGTGCAGTCACCTCCCCAGCTGTCTGCAGCCAACATCCTCAGCTCTTTAGAATCCCTCTCCAGCCGTTTGCAGTCACCACTCCAGTTATTTGCAATTTCCATCCCCCTTTGGGCATCAGGTAAGGCTTGCTCAAGATTAGTCCTAACAACAGCCAATACTACTAGCTAACAATTGAGTGTCTGTTTTGTGCTAGGGACGGTACCATGTGCTTTTACATGCACTCTCTGATTTGATCTTACAGCAACTCCTTCACCGGTTCATCTAATATTTCTGGCATGCCCCCTGTACACTGGGCACTGCCAGGCGCTGGGTGTACAGTGAAGACCAGAATTAGACATTTCACTGCCTTCCTGAGGTGTTCAGTCCCCTGAAGGAGAACGGTGTTAGTAAAGTAAGGACACCAGTAAGTGTGTACTCATAAAGTGAGACGGTTCCAGGAAGAAAGCAAAGGGATTTGAGCTGGACAGGTGATGAGATGAGGTCCCCTGGGGTGAGGCAGCTTGAGCTGAGAGCTGAAGAATGGGCACAGTCAGATTTGCCTGGGGTGGGGGTGCAGGTGAGGGATGAGAAGAGCTGCCAGGCGGGCGGGATGACATGTGCAGATGCTCAGGAGACAGGGCTGACCAATGGCCCGGTGGCAGGAGCAGGACAGTGAGGGCGGCACGTGAGCCCAATGAGAGCCAGGCTTGGGTGACCTGGTCAGATTGGCTGCAAATCTATTGGTTTCTATGAAGAATGGATTATAGGGGGGGCAGGAGTAAAAGCAGCAATGACAATTAAGAGGTTCTTGTAGTTGTGCAGGTGAGAGACCAGGGGCCCTTGGGACTAGGAGGTGGCAGGGGACCTTGAGAAGTGGCCTGATGTGAGAGATTTTAGGAAGCAGACGGGCAGGACAAGGTGATGGAGCGGGTGGAGGCCGAGACAACGTCCAGGTTTCTGAGTGGGTTACTGATGACCAGTGGTTCCATCCTCCGGGAGTGCAGGAAGAGGACCAGGGCCAGAGGAGGCCGGGGACAAGGAGCTGGACAACACTGAGAAGAGGCCTTTGCTGTAGGCCTTCGAAGAGCACGGTGCCTGAGCCTCAGGCTCCAAGTCAGACTCTGCATTTGAATCCTAGCCCTGCTCCTCCCAGTACTTTCTCCCTGAGCAAGCCATTTCACCAGTGTTTGCCTTGGCTTCCTCATCAGGAACGTGTAGGGGGAGGGGAGAGATTATCCTGAAGCTTATTGGTCTGCGGGTACTTTCACTTAGCTGACCGTAGTTTATACCAGAACTCTAGCTTAGTGCCCGGCTTCTGTAGGAACTTACTGGATTTTTGTGGACGACCCAAATAAATGATGGGCCAATGAGGTGGCTCTTGGGATGAGTTGTAAGAGACCCGCCAGTGGCTGGAGGAAAGGGCGTCCCTGGCAGAGGGAACAGCAGGTGCACAGGCAGAGAGGCCTGGAAGGGCACGGAATGTTCAAGGCACTGGACATAATGCAGTCGTGGTGGAGGTGAGGCACATGGAGGGACGGGCTAAGGCTCAGTCCGGGGAGGGAGGCAGGCCTAGGTCAGGAGGCCCCTGTCAGTCCTGCCGAGGAGTTTGGACCAGACCCTGAGAGTCCTGGGGAGCCACAGAGGACTCGGAGCAAGGAACGGCAGGGCCTGTGGGCCCCGAGAAGGATGAATTAAAGGGGGACAGCCTGGGGGTAGGGGGCTTGTTAGAAGGCTCCTGCAACGATCCAGGTGATGGATGCTCTTTTTCTTTTTTTCTAATTCAATGAGTGCTTTTGAGCCCTTAGCAGGTGCCAAGAAGTTATTCAGGTCCTCATCCTTCCGGATATGGATACTCCAGCTGGCCTCAGTCACCTGTCTCTCCCCTCCCTGCCACCTCCCTCAGGCCATCATCTCTCTCCTTGGAACACTTTTCCCTGTGGGGATGTCTGGCCAGGGCAGGAGGGGCGGGAAGAACTGACATCAACTCTTTGATGAGTGGTTACGTAGAAAGTGCTTTGGAAGAATCTGCAGATCTGGTCTGGGACCACGGCGGCCTCCTCTTGGGGACAGGTCCAGTTGGCAGTGTCTGCTGTCTTAGTCCTTCTCTCCCTGCAGCTGAAGGATGTCTCCACGGTCAAGGCCAAAGGGAGAAATTGTGAAGCTGTGGGTCACAGGTGTGTTTTCCCTCTAGGCTGAGCACGTAGAGGCTGTCACCCATCCCACTGCGCCTGGGGCCAGGGACCTCGAGGGAGGGCATCTCTGGGAGGAGAGAAAGGAGTTTCACAGGAAATCTTATTTCTGTGCATTTGGTTGCCAGCCTGCCCCCTTGATGCTGTTAGCAGGGTGCACGTGGACACTACCTGCTCTGGCGGGAGACTGAGGACTTGTGCCCTAGTCAGGGCGCCCCGAGACACGTAGATTACTTGGGCCTTCCTCTGGTCCCGAATCAGAACCTCACGGAGCAGGGCCAGGGATCCTGCATTCCACAAGCTCCCCGGTGATTCTGATTTATACCAAGGCAGCGCTTCTCAAACAGCAGAGGAAGGACGCATGGATCTTATCAAGCGCAGGTTCTGATTCGCTTGGTCTGGGATAGAACCCAAGAGTCTGCATTTTAACAAGCTCTAGGTGGTGCTCAGGCTCCTGGTCCACAGACCACACTCTGAGCAGCAAGGCTGACGCTTCTGATTTCCAAACTTATTTTTTAAAGGAAAGAAACCCCTCTCAAAAGCCACCTTGCACAGAACCCCAGTGTATGAAACAGACAACATTAATATAAAAGTATCGTACACATACAAATGTGTGATGCTTGCTTCTAACAAAACCTGTCAATGAAAACACGGCAGCTTTGATGAAGGGAGAATGGTGATGTTGAAGATTTCTACTGCTATTTTACATAGACCTCAGCATCCATCAGATTCAAGCCGAGTGTGTGCACAGCCCCACTGCCACAGCGTCGAGGCTGCACCTGCAGGTGACGGAGGAGAGGCTGCCCTGGCTGCCCCCCTCTCAGTGTGGGGACCGCAGCTCAGGACTTAGCTTTCCTTCCCTTCTCCATCCACCCCGCCCCTCCCTGCCAAGAAGCCGCTGCTAAATATAGCCAGCGGCCAGGCTTTCTAAGGGAGGCGTGAGCAGGAGGGAAGCTGTGAGGAACAATTGCTAGCCCACGCTGGAGTCCACAATGCCAGGCCCACTAATTAGTGGTTTGGCAGCTGGGGAGGACAGGAGGGACTGCGGTGGGCCAGGCCCTGCGGCTGCCCCGCTCCTCTGGAGGAAGGCAGGACGCAGCCTGGCCACGTCTGCAGGACTTGGCTGAGACGTGGGAGTGGCTCATCTGTTGCGAAGGCACGAGGCTGGCAGGAGGGGGCATGTGGGAAAGATCCAGCCAGAGGAGCCGGAAGGACCCAAGCGGGAACCTTGGTGGTGCCACTTGCTTACTGTGCAGCTCTAGGTACGTTGTTTGACCTCTCTGGGCTTCAGATAAAAAAAGGGATACGCTGCACATTAGTGGGGGTGAAGTGGGATAATGTTTGCGAGAGTCCCTGCTCCCCAGCAGATGTTGCGCTCTTGATTTTCCCCAGCTGGAGGTCAAGGTCCTCGAGGCGCTGCCCGGCAGAGTGCTGCAGGTGCAAAGCTGCGCTCTCTTTGCAGCATCCAGTCTCTGCAGCCTCTCTGATCCCCGACCCTTAGAGGAACACAGAGTTCTCAGTCCTCTCACAGGCTGTCAGGTCACAGCCGTCAATGCTCTTATGGAAGGACCAGGCAGAAGCTATCGCTCTCTCACCTGAGCTCTGTGTCCTTGGTCCACCCCTTGATCATCACTTCAAACCTTGAATAGAGAGGTCCCCTTAATGAGTCTGCCTGTCCCACCACTGGGGAGCTCATTGAGGGCAGAAGTGGCACCCCATTCCCCTTGGTACCACCCAAGTCCAGCAGAAGGCTGGGCACAGAGCTGGCACCAGCCAGGATTTATGGGATGACAGTTGCCAGTTCCTTCTCTCTTTGTGAGTGTATTTCCACTAATCCCTCCAGCCTGCAGCCACCACACAGCCCACGTCCGGGGTACAAGGCTCACACCCTTGCAGCAATACCCTCCTCCCTCTGCTCTCCCCATCCACATCCTTCCTTGTCTCCCAGATACTGCTCAGGGCTTGCCCTCTGTGGGAAGTCTTCCCTCCCTGGGGAGGCAGCAGCAAGGGAAGGGAAGCTAACATCTGACTCCCTTGGCACTGCACGGAGTTCTGACAGCAGCCCTGTACCAACCCCATACCCATTTAGCAGCTGAGGAAGCTGAGGCTCAGGGAGGCAGGGCATCTTGTGATGGAGCAGGTAGGTAGAGCCAGGCTTCCAGGCCAGGGCCGCTCCTCTCCGTGCCCTCCCCAGGGCCGGCTGCCCTCCTGCTTCCCCGCTGCGCCATGACTCAGCCCGCTCCTCAAGCCTGGCTCCTGTCACAACTCCTGGCCTCTGTCTGCGCTTTGTTCGCTAATAGCCTCAAGTCCTTCCAAGCCTGCTGTCCTGGCTTCCGCCCCAGGCTGCCACGCTCTCTCAGCCAGGGCTCCTGACGGGCTCTCTTCTCCAGATGGGAAACTTGAAGCGTACTGCAGGGCCCCGGGTGTCGTAATCAGACTTCCGTCAGCACTGGCTCAAAGCTCCTCTCTCCCTCTGCCCTGAGACTGAGCTAGGGGACACACAGCACAGAAGGTATAAGAAGAACGTCATGCCACAAAATGCCAAAGGTTGTTCCGGGCAGCGTGCGTGCAAGTCCCGAGTGAGTCAGTCGGGCCATCAGAGCTAAGGGTGCCCAGAGGAGGAGGGCTCGTGGGAACTGTGGTGGTCAAGGAAGGCTTCCTGGGAGAGGTGGCAGAATCTGGATCCTGAAGAGCAGGGGGCATCTGGAGGAGGTAAGAAAAGCAGTGTCCTACTCATGCGTACATAAGACCTGCAGGCTGCTCGATTGCGTTCTCTGGCCCAGCCTGGGGGTGGAAGAAGCTGGAGACGGCTGATGGCACAGGGTGATGAGGGCTCCACCAAGTGTCAGAACCCCTCTGCCCAGAAGGGATGAGTTAGTCAAGAAGCCAGTGAATGCTCAGGCCCTCTGCCACAACGGGGACAAGTCTCCTATGGTAAACTCTGGGGACACAGAAACTTGAGTTCAGGTTCTGGTTCTTCCACTTCCTGATTCCATGACCTTGGGCATAGACCTGTCAGACCGTGGGCTCCTCTATCTGTAAGAGGGCTAATGATAATTCCAATTTTATAGATGTGCTGTGAGCAGTAAAGGGCATTATAATTCACTAATATTATTGATCACAAAGTATCACACCATTCTAAGTGCTATCCATGTTCTAAATAATTGAATCCTCATAATACCCCTACAAGGCAAATGTATTATTACCACCATTTTGTAGATAAAGAAGGAGAGACGCATAGAGAGGTGAAGCGAGTGGCTAGTGAGCGGGAGCACTGAGATCTGAACCCAGGGGGCCGAGCATCAGAACCCAGCATCATAACCACTGTACCGTACATGCAGCAATGTGTGGGCGCAGAGCCTGATACAGAGCAAAGATTTGTCTGGATGTCTCCTGGCATTGTCTCATCCACTTCTGGCGTCAACCGTGATCTCTCCATGGGTGACTCCCAAGCTAACCTGGGCCTCCTTCATGAGCTTCAGACCGTTGAGGGCTATTAAGTCCTAGACATTTCTGCCAGGCGCACCTCACTCCCAATATGCCCCACATGAGATCCTCATCACCCACCCACCCATCACCCACCCATTCCAAACCTGCTCTTCCTCCTGCATCCCCTAAGGCAATCCACGGCGCCACCAGCCCGCTTTGTTCAAGTCCGAAACCTGGGGTCACGGGAGAGTCTTTCTGCCCCGGCCCCTAAGCCACCGCTTTAATTCACACCGCCTGCTCTACTGCACTGTATCCTAGGCTCAGCCCCGCTCCACCCCATTCCCCTCCACCGCCTAAAAGACAAAATCCAGAGCAGTCGTTGCCTCCATCCCACGGCCCGCAGAGGACATACCTAGTGTACTAAGCGCATTTAAGGCTCTTCGAGAACTGGCTCCTGTTGAAGCAGCACCTCAGGCCCATTCCCCAACCCTCCTCCCTTTATTTGTTCATCTCTGTCTCCCCAGAGTAGAGCACAGTGCTAAGCACACTTAGGCTCCTTAACACATGGCCTGCGATTGAAGAAATGAATGAAGGAGTCAAGTCTGCTAGGGTCTTTCCCAGCGGACTTGCAGCAAACTCACTGCTGTAAGATGCAGCTCTGAGTGGCGACCGGAGCAGGAACAGGCCAGATCTGATGCCTCACAGACCGCAGGGCTCCACAGAGGGACGCTGCCCCAATAAACGCCCCGGAGGGGGCTTCTGAGATGCTGAGCTGGCAATGGTGGGGGGCCCTGGAATGAAGTTTTTCCCTTCAATGCCCATCTGCGGAGTCGACTCCTGTCTCCCTCCACCCCTCAGGTCTCTGCTCAGATGCCACCCTCCCTGTCTCGCTCCAGCACATCAGCACATCCTGCTGCTCTCTGTCCCCAACACTATTTTATTTTATTTTTCTAGTACCTGGTCTACTATCATTATTTTGGTAAAGTTGTTGATTGTCTGTCTCCTGCCGCGAGACTGTGACCTCCACGAGAACAGGGACTCGTTCCACTTTCTTTACTGCTGATGCTCAGCAGTTAAGACAGCCTAGGGCACACAGCAGAAACTCAGCAAATCTTTGTTGATGGGGGAAAAATAGGTGAAAAATAAGAGGCTGATAAAGAAACAATCACGTGGCATCTTAATCAAAATATGGTCTAGTAGTCTTTTCAACCAGTGAGGTTGGAACAACTGCATATTCATATGGAAGAAAACAAAGCTCCCTTCTCTCTCTGTATATATATAAAAATATATATGTGTATATATTTTCATATGAATGTATATATATAAATCTTATAACTCATAAGAAAACAACTCAACAACTGAATTAACAAATGAGCAGGAGACTTGAACAGACAATATCCAAATGGCCTTAAACACATGAAAAGATGTTTACCATCCTTGGCCATCAGGGAAATGCAAATTAAAGCCACAGTGAGGTACTGCTACCCACTTATTAGAATGGTCAAAATTCAAAAGAGTGAGGATGCCAAGTTTTAGCAAGGGTATGTCTAGCATACATTGCTGATGAAACTGTGAAATGGTACAACCACCTTGGAAATCAGCTGAGCAATTTTTTATGAAGTTAAGCACACTCTATCACGTGATCTAGTAATTTCATGCCTACGTGTTTACCCAGAAGAAATGAAAACACGTGCCCACACAAGGACTTGTACATGAATAGTCATTCATAGCAACTTTGTTTATAATGGCACAAAACTTGAAAGAAACCAAATTTCCATCAACAAGTGAATGGATAAACTAACAATGATGTATTAATACAACGGAATGCTATTCAGCAGTAAAAATGAATGAACTGCTGACACGTGTAACGACATGGATGAATCTCAAAATCGTTACACTGAGAAGCCAGACACAAAAGAGGAGCCATTGTACGATTATACTGTATGATTCTACTCTGTGAAACTCTAGGAAAGACAAATCTAATCTGAAGTCACAGAAAGCAGATCAGTTACGAGGGGTCTGGGAGGGAGGGGACACAAAGGGACTTTTGGGGGTGACGGAACTGTTTGTGTTTCGATTGTGGTGGTAGTCAGGGAGATGCATAAGCTTGCTAAAACTCATCCACTGTGCAGTTAGGATTGGTGCATTTTATTGCATGTTTACTATATCTCAATAAAGGTGATTTAAAAAGAAATTAGAATACGTATCCAACAAAGAGATAGTATGTGTAGAAATGTACGATATGTAGTCATCAGAGGCCCAAAGACACACACATGGGCTGTGAACTCACTCCTGGAAATGGAGTTAGAGCCAATTACATAGTTGTTTAGTTTGAATTAATGTGGATTCACTCCATTTAAGGTGGTAAGAGTTTTGCAGAAACCCCACATTACTGCCTCTCCATCAGTCCCCTCACCCCGAGCTCTCTCCACGTCTATCTCCTCACCCCCTTGCTGCTCCTTCTCTTCCCAGAATGGTGAGGAGCCATAAAGAGCAGAGTTGGCCTCCCCAAATGCAGGGCACATGGGAAATTTATTGGGCTCTTCTCTCAGAAACATCTTCATCCAAATCCCAGCTCTGCCTAGTTACCAGATCTCTTTGTACCCTAAATTTCTAAACCTAAAAATCTAAGGCATTAAAAAGTGTCACCCTTTGGTTGACGCTGAGGGATGGGGAAGGGATCATAAGCTACCCAGGTGGCCTGACCTTGACCTCTCTCCCCTCCACCAGGTTAAGCTTCCCAGATAGAATACATGATCCCAGTTACGTTTGATTTCAGATAAACCATGAATGATCTCTTAGTACAAGTAAATATTGCATGGGGAACACTTATGCTAGAATAGCGCATGGCACATACTTATACTAAAACAAGCAGTTGTTGTTTATCTGAAATTCACACGTAACTGGATGTCCTGTTATTTTTATTTGCAAAATCTAGCAACTCTACTCCAGCTGACCCTGGTACACTATCCTAGAACCTTTAGGGCCCCAGAGAACGCAGCTTGAAACCCTTCTGTTTACAGCAGGATTTACAACAGCAGGTCCTACGCCAACATGAGCTGCGGGCTGGTATATCTTTGAGTCTCTTCCATTGGAAAAGAAAAGGGAGATGCAGGAGGTGGCGCAGAATGGAGCAGGTGCCGCCATGGGTCTCCCTGCCTCCTCCAGCTCTATAGTTGGAGAAAACTTCGGCTCTCTCCCAAGTGGGTGCGCCATTTCACAAATCACCCTGAATGGGAGCCAGAGGGGGACAGAGCCTTGGTGTTCTTAGAGGAATCCTCAGTCAGGTAGAAAGAGCACTGGGAGTCAGAAAACAGCTCTGGGCAAGTCATTTAAAATCTCTCTCTCTCTGACTCAGTTTCTTCATCTCTAAAATGGGTCTCAAACAAAGTAAAAATACAAGTCACAGAAAAGGAGGAGAAAAAAGTCACAACATGTGTAATGGACAGGATAGTGATGCCCAGCAAATATTAAGTGCTCTGAGTCAGTAAGAGAAAGGCAAATGACCCAACAGGGAAAAAATGAGCAGGAGATACGAACATGTAATTCACTGGGAAAAAATACAAATGGAGGATAAATATATGAAAAGAGGCACCTCATTAATAACCAGAAAAATGCTAATCAGAACAACCATGAGAGAGCACTATTTGACAACTAGATTGGCAGAAATGAAAAAGACTGATAAAATCTAGTGTTAAGGGAGGGTAGAGAAATCCACTTAGGTTGTTGGTGGGAATGGCTTTGGGGAAGGACGGTTCACAATACAAAAATTATAGCCTGTATGCTCTTTGACCTGGCAATTCCACTTCTAGCTTTCCATTCCATAGACGTTCTTACATATGCACACAAACACACAGGGACAATGGCGTGCCTTGCAACATTGCTTTTAACAGGGATCGTGGGGAGCAACTTCAATGTCCACCAATAAAATAGACCATTCATGGCACAGAAAGCCCTAGAGCCATCACGAAGATGAATATGAATATAGAAAGAGCTATAAAGACATACAACGTGAAAAAAAAAAGCCAATTTTCAGAATAATTCATTTTGTATTATCCCATTTATATAAAAAAGTACAACTAGGTGGGAATGCAAACTGGTGCAGCCACTTTGGAAAACAGTATGGAGATTTCTCAAAAAATTTAAAATAGAAATACCGTATGACCCAGCTATCCCACTACTGGGTATTTATCCAAAGAACATGAAATCAACAATCCAAAGAGACTTACGCACCCCTATGTTCACTGCAGCATTATTCACGATAGCCAAGAAGTGGAAGCAACCCAAGTGCCCAGTGACAGATGATTGGATAAAGAAGATGTGGTATATATATATAATGGAATACTACTCAGCCATAAAAAGCCATAATTGTCCCATTTGCAACCACATAGATGGACCTTGAGGGCATCTTGTTAAGCGAAATAAGCCAGACAGAGAAAGACAAACATTAAATGATTTCACTTATATGTGGAATATAAATAAACTTACAGACAAAGAGAACAATTTAGTGGTTACCGGGGGAAAGGGAGAGGGTGGGCTCAAGGGGTGCAGGGGCACATTTATATGGTGTTTGACAAATATTAAAGACAACTGAAATTTCGCAATGTTATAAACTATTTAGACGACAATAAAAAAATTTAAAAACAAACAAAAAATGTACAACTATATCTGTGTATGTAGGTGTACGCATACATGTGTGTATACATATCTGCGTCTATGTCTTTGTGTATGTCTCTACCTAGATATGCGGATGATAGTGTAATGTATAGGAAACTGTCTATAAGATTATGTACCACACGGTGAACCCCAAAAATCTCTGAGAGGCTAATGGGGGGGCGGAGAGTGCTAGTGAAGGAGGGTACTGTTTTTACTCTGGAGACTTCTGCACTGTGTGAAAAATTTACAGCAAAGTAGCATATTCACATATTTACTTTTATCATTTAAGAACTAGGTTTACAGATTTGTGACAGGGTCATATGGCTCCCTCCCTCATCGTGCTTCTCTCCATCATGTCACCGACTTCTGCTTGCCTCCTCTCTCAGAAAGAGCTCCCCTCCTCCTGTCCATGGTGAGCCTCTGGGCTTGGGCCCTCCACTGCATCTTGGCCACTTCCGCCCATTCTGCTGCTTCTGGGCCCTTCTCCATCAGGAAGCCACTTTTCTTACATCCTCAGCCTCTCTCTCTCCACTTCTTTCCTTCACCACTTCTACTTCCTCCGCCTGCCACTTCGCTCCTCTTACTGACCAAATCTCTCAAAAGAGAACTCCACCCCCTTGCCTGCAGCAGCTCTCAAGGCTCACAATTTCATGTTATCTAGCTCCTATCTGCTCCTCCCAAATTAAAGAAACACTTGCTCTAGAATTCCCCTAAGTTGCCTTCTCTCCAACCTCATGCTCCTGGACCCCTCAGCAACATTGAAAACACTGCTCTTTTGCTTGTCTGCAATGGCCTCCTCCACCCACCCCTTAGATCCAAATTCTATCCATTCTTCCATGTCAAAGGCTATGCTTTCCAAGAAACCCAACCCCTTCTCCCTAGTAAGTCCCATGTCCTCCTCAGTGTCTTGCTCATAACCACATTTCAACATGGGTTGGTTAACTGAATAAGGAATGTGATCTGTTAGGAAGGTTTTTGCCAATAGATGGAAGCAAATCTCTGACTCCAAGATGTGTGAATTGGAGAGGGGAGACACTGAAGGATGATACATCAGTGAAGGGGGTCCTTAGAGGAATCCGAAGGAGAGATAAGAAGACAACAATCAAGGCAGAGAGAGTAGGGGCAGATAAAAAGAGGGGCTGGATTCCAGGGGCTTCTTGGAGGCAGAATAAATAGGATGTGTGACCAACTGGATAGGGTAGGTGTGCTTTGGGTTAAGGGATGGGGGATGTGAGCAGGAGGAAGGAGGGGGAATGAGTGATGGAAGGCACAGTGCAGGGGCTGAGAGAGCCCCTCTCCCTCCAGCTCCAGGCTCAGTGATGGCTGCCTCCCACCAGGCCAGCTTCCTGATCGCCCCCTCACAGCTCCGTGGGCTGCACCTTGGGGGCACTTTCCACAGTTGATCCTTTAAGTGTGTCAGTGTGTTCCTTGATTGACGTCTTCGCTCACATCCGTGAAGGGAAGGATTGCACCTGTTTTTGTTTTCCATTATATCCCCAGAGCCCACCCAGCACCCAACACATGGTAGACATTCCATAAATACTCATCAAAAGAAAGGAATTTTGTGAGTTGTTAGTTAAAACTCCCTTCTCCCTGGAACCACTTTCCCAAAGCCACTTCCACTTCTCACACACTGAGGCACCCAGCAATCCCACCTCGTTGGCCCAGTACATCAACTGGCTAAGAAGTATTTCCATGAGCTCCCATACGTCCTGGACACCCTAGGTGCTTGGTAAGCATATTTCTCGATGATGATGAGAAAGAGAAGAAACGCTGTTTAAGACCTTAAGTTCTCACCGTGGATCTAAGCAGAACTCCAAAAAGTTCATACCTGGACTAGTCTGTGTGTCTCGGCTTCTCACAGAACGATCACCCCAAGCTGTTCAACGCGGGGGGCCTTTGGCTTTGCCACTGTTGGAATCATCCATTTTAAGCCCACAACCGCAGGACTGCTATGTGGTCACCATCAGAGGCTGCCAAGAGGCTGATGCAGGCAGGGCTGGCAGCTTCGGGCTGTGCTCCAGGACATCCTCTCCAAGCCCTCTGGACGCCACTTCTTACTAGCCTGGCAATCTGGGACCAAAAGTTACTGCCCGGCTTCCTGCTGAGGGATCTTACTTCCGTCACTGACCTCCTGATCAAGATGTCGGGCCCATGCAGGATCTTCACATCCCCCAGGGCCCTTAGGTCAAGCTTAGCTCTCAGGAAATAGAAAAACATGGCAGCTGTCTCGCCAGCCCCTACTCCTGGATTATTCGCTAACGATTTCGTTCCTCCTCAGTTCCAGCTACAGCAGGGCTATGAGAGTTCCTCATGTCTCTGCTCTCTCTTCACCTGGGAAAGAAACTGACTTAGTGCAAAGAGGAAAAGCAATGCTTTAACAATTCCAGAGTCCATGGGCCGGCCCCGTGGCCCAGTGGTTAAGTTCTCACGCTCGGCCTTGGTGGCCCAAGGTTTCACCAGTTCGGATCCTGGGAGAGGACATGGCACTCACTGCTCATTGGGCCATGCTGGGGTGGCGTCCCACATGCTACAACTAGCAGGACCCACAACTGAAAAAATACACAACTATCTACTGGGGGGCTTTGGGAGAAAAAGGAAAAGTTAAAAAAAGAAAATCTGAAAAAAAAAATTCCGAAGTCCAGCTGTGCTAATATCCAGTAACCTGGAACAGCAGTTCATCTAGATTCTTCTGTCAATGCATGCCTGACAGTTCTCAGTCCCAGGTGTGACCCTGCCCACCTGTAACTGTGCACACTCTGGGGCTGGGGCATGCCTCGCCGAGGTCAGCTGGGGTGATGAGCATGGTAAAAAACACAATTGACAAAGTAAGGACCAGCAGTCAACTGGAAAAAAATAGGCACAACATACATGACAAAGAATAAATGCTGAATATCATTAACAGCTCCTGCAAACTACCAAAAAAGGGAAAGAAATTCAAATGACCCAAGAAAACAGGCAAAGGATATGTACAGAAAATTCACAGGAAAGAAAATATAAATGGCCCATGGAAAGGTACTCAAGATCAATGAAAATCAGAGTAACAGGCAATGACCACGCCCTCTGGCTACGTCACCACTCTTTCCTCCTGCCCCTTATCCAGGATGTACACTCCCTGCCGAAATAAAACTCGGAGCAGAGATGAAAGAGTATGGAAGGATGATGAGAAGCCACACTGTCAAGCTTTGAGTTCCTCTCTCCTAGCTTGTGGCTGTTCCGCAAAAAATCTCTTTGCCCACAGATCCTGGCACAGGTGCGTGGATTCTGTACATATCCGCTGTCAGGGCACAACATGCAGGGAACAAACAGAATGTCCTGGCAGCGGGTCCTAATTGTCCTGGGGCTGCTGAGAGCCGGGCAGACAACAGGGCTGAGCCAACCCCCCTGAGAAGGAGACGGAGGAGCTTACAAAGACTGGAAGGAAAGGGTGCCCACCCCAGGGGCTGCTCCAGGCAGACAGCTGAAATTGCCAAAGGGTGCCATCTCTGGGTGGGATCGGTTTGGGTGTCTCTCCTGGAAGATTAGAGAAACCATGGAGTCGATTTTATGGGTCAACTTAGAGAAAACTGGAACTGACTGGATGAATCAGTAAAGAAAAAAGGAAGAGAGAGAGGCAGGAAGGAAATCATAGCTAATATTGATTGTATCTGGCACTGGGCTTTGCTTGTATTATTTCATTTAATCCACAGACCAATCCTTTGCGGGGGTTATCATTAACACCTGCAGAAACTGAAGTTCAGAGCAATCAAGTCAGTTTCCCAAGGCCATGCAATGGGTCAGGGACAGTGCCGGTCATCATACTCCAGGTCACACTGCATCTCTCTGAAGCCTGCCTGTGTGCAGGGCTCCATCTGAGGCACCAAAGGGACAGCGAAGAAAGCAGAGCTGGATTTCCCGTTCCTCCATGCTTCATAAGCTGCCTGAGCAGCCTGGCCCAACAGGAAGGACCTGGACGGCTGGCAAGGCAGAGTCATTTGATGGATTGGAACCTGGCTGGATGGCTGGGTGAGTGAAGCCAGGTCACAACCCGTCGCCCAGAGATGCTTTCCACTCCAAGTCCGCTTCCCGCATGTCCCTGCGGGGGCCTGCGTGTCCTTAGTAACGGCATCATTATTCTCCTCTTTCTGCGTCGGCTCTGATTAATCTAATTTGCACATGTGAACGAGAAGCTGCTCTGATCCATTTAATATGTTGGGACCGCATCCCAGCTCATTTGCATGGTGGGTCTGGCCAACAGAGGTAGCTCCTGTTCCCTGCCTTCCTGCCCTCCCTCATCCCGCCCTCCCACCAGGCAAATTCTTGCTGAGCAGGCAAATGGTGATCCATGCTGTTGCTTTTAAGTCTTAAAACCCATTAGGAGTGTATTAGCAGACGTGCTGAGAACTCATTTGAGTAATAAAAATCTTTTTTTTGTGTGCAGCTAATAAAACAGAAGAAAGAAAAGAGAGAAAGAGGGAGATTTGGACATGGAGAGAGAGGGAGCTGTCTTCCAGCCACTGTTAGGATGGGATGCTGAGATCTGTCTGCACAATGATTGGGACCGGGCTCCCATGCTTTGGTGATGCTACTGGTGGTGAGAGAAAAACGGAGTGAAAACCTCGTGAACGCTTTCTTTGCTAGCAGCCTCTATCAGTCAGCGGGCTGCAGTCCGGGAAGGCCGGATGCCATCTCATCTGCCGCCGAGGCGCAGCCCAGAGATCCCCAGTGGCTGGTCTTTGCAGTATGACCAGTTGTGGCTACAGGCGCGGAGGACAGTCACCTCGCCCAGGTGTCCCTCCCTCTGCAAGGCTGCATTAGCGTTGCTGCCGTTCTCATGCCAGGCTGCCCGGCCTGGAGCCTGATGGACTGGAAGGCTCTCAGCCTGGCAGCGCTCAGATCCAGTTCTCTGCTTCTCCTCGTGACAGCCTCAGCTAGCCCAGGTGAAAGAGCTCGGCTGTATCTGGCACGGGAAGACCCAGCTATATAATCAGTGTCCGGTGCAAAATGAAAATGCAGGGGCCTTTGTTCCAACATGATGAAGAATTTCAAGAGGGCAACAGCAGAGCATTAAACCAAGCTCAGGCTCTTCCAAGCGCAGGGCCCTATGCTGTTGGACAGGTCGCATGGCTAGGAAGCCAGCCCCGGGTACACGCTAGGTACTCAATTATTTGTCACTGGTGTGCAAATTCCCCCAAAGCATCAATCCTCAGTTTAAGAAAGTCCAACCATCTGGGTCACGTAAACAGCCCAGACTCCTGGAATCTGCCTTTCAAGGGGACATCGAAGAGGGGATCTGGAAGGCCCTCCCCAGGTGTGTCCCCGCCTTCCTGACGCCTCCCTCTGGTTAGAGCTGGCCCCAGATGCGCCAGTTTCCCCTAATGGCCCATTAAGGCCCCATAAGCCAAGACTTATCTAAGTCCTTTTGTGTGAATCCAGGAGAAAAGCTGCCCACAAATCCTCTTACAGTTAATCCTTCTGAGAACAGGGGCTAAATCTACAAGAATGTGAAGCTGGAAGAGGTGGTAAAATTTGAGAGGATGGGCAGTAGGAAGGGTCTTTCCCGGGATGAACAGAGACGCAGGCTTGCGGCAGCCTGGATGGTTTTGAAACTCGGTCTCAGAGCTGGGCGTGCACTCACAGGTCTACTGGTAACTAGATTCTTGACCTTGGGCAAAGGCCTTACTCTCTCGGAGGCTTTTCCCCAGGTCTTTAGGATGGGAGGGAGGCAACTGGACACAAGTCCAAGAGTATTCATTACAGCATTGTTTATATTCAGGAAAAAAAATGAAGAAAAAGAAACGTCAATGTCCTTCAACAGAGAGTTTTAGTAAATTAAATGTTGCTAACTGGTACAGTAGAATTCTCAGCAACCGATCAACAATGAGGCCACGAATGACTTCTTTTTAAAAATGTCAGGTAAGGGCATTTACACCTGTTGTTTCTCTTGAAATCCACTGACAACAACAACAAAAAGAATGAAAATACAAGGGAGAAAAGCTGCATCTTGAGTGAACAAGGAAATGGTCCCAACCACAAGCCATTAAGCATATTCACCAAATACTGCAGAATTTGGACCTAAATGAAGAAGAATGTTGACTGCATCCTCAGACCTTTGGCAAAATGTAGAGATTTCCAGAAAAGAAAGTATCTCAGCCTCTAAAAGCCTTCAGTGAACTTTTGATGAGAGTGACAGGATGTTGGACTGTAGTCCAGCCATGGGAGAACGGGGCGCATCCTGCAGAGACCCCATCCGCACTACAGGCAGGAAAGGAGGGGAGGAGGCGGAGGGAGAGGTCACGTTGCCTTTCTGCTGGGATCATCTATGGCCCTGTCTCTGTCCTAGGGAGGCTGCAGAGTGAGGCAGTGGACGACTGAGGCATCCATCGCCAAACCACCACACACAGAAGCTTTGGCACAGAGTAAACAGAAATCCTGGATTCAGTGAGAGGACATCTGAGCCACAAAACCCGACCTCCGATGCAGAATTGCCTCGTTCACGACCCCTCCTTTCCCAGGCCCCAGCATTTGGCACACCATCCTTTAGCAAATATTTGGTCCAATTCCAAAAATAGAGCTAATTCGTAGGGAACTAGCCAGGGAAGAACAAGTAGAAATCATAAAATAAAGAAACAAAATAAGAAAGGAAGAAATTAAAAAAGTAAACGGCTGTGGAAAACGTACATCTCAGAAGGAATTATCAAAGGAAACAGTGTGAGTTTAGAAAAACATGGTTCTCCAGTCTCAAAGAAGCTATAGATTTTTTAAAAAAGGAATTTAAGGAAGAGTTTTGAAGATCCAAAAGGGAAATTCTAGGATAAGCAAAAGAAATGAAAGGTGAGCTTGCAGAGCAGAGGAAGGAAGAAGAAAGAAAGATCACAGTGAAAGCAACTGAAGGATGAAGAGAAGGAGCACTGGAAAGAGGAGGAGGAAGAGCAGAAGGATGAGGAGGAGGGAACAAGGATGAGGAGGAGCAGGGAAGGAGGACGAGGAGAAGAAGTAGGAGGAAAAAGAGGAGGAGGAGGAAGGGAGGAATGAATTAAGCAAGTCTGAAAACCCAAATCAGGAACCTGGCAGGCACGTTTGAGAAAATTAAATAAACCAGTGGAATACCATCAAACATATAAACGTGATGACAGAGAAGATCATAGATATGGAAGATTGACAGAAGAGAGCCAACACACCCATAGTGAAAAATACACAAAGATATAATCAATGAAAACATCCCAAAATAGAAAAAGCTGAACCTGAAGATCTAAAGGGCGTATGATGTCACCAAAACTTTTATATATAGCAATCCTCTCCAAGACATTCTGGTGAGGTTACTAAGTTTCAAGGAAAAAGGATGAGTCACATGGAATAAGCCAGGCCTAAAAAACCAAGCTAAACCGTAGAGAAGGAAGTTGGCCTGGCCTAGATCAATACACTGGAGCTCTGAGGAGAGTGACAGCCTAAGAATCGTATACCCAGTGCAGTTGTCACTTAAGCGTTTAGACAACAGGCAGACTCTCTTGAGAATGTAGGAATTCAGAAAATACAACACTCACGAGCCCTTCTTCTTAAAAAGTATTTAACAGTCTACTTCAGCAAACCAAGGGATCAATCAAAACACGGAACTCTGGAATATAAAATATGTGTAAGAAGATTGGCGATGAGGGTTAAATCCTTTTATAAATATGGAGCTAAGACACACAACTGTGGGAATAATCATACAGAATAGAATCAAAATGTTATAGATCTCACCAGGTAAAAAAACAAAAAAAATTTTAACCAGAAAAAGGAGGTTGAGAAAATGAGAACAAGTACAAATGCACTTGACCTCCTCATCGTTCAAGGCAGGGGGTTAATAAATATTGCAAAAAGAACAACGATGATGATTAAGCATCTCCATGTGTTCTTTGATCTTTCTTCTTAGCTTTAGAGTTATATTTTAGGAACTAACGTCTATTTATCTGAAGTTTAACAATCCCTTCCATTTTTCTTTAATTTTTTTCCATCAGTTAAATTCAAGGAAAATTTTCAAAAAATAAAAATAAAATGGAGAGCATACAGCAATCCGGTTTTTTGCCCCTAAAATTCTTTCTTCCCAGCCATCTCATTAGCTTGTTATTTCCCTAGGTAGCTAGATGTCTAGGGCCTTGCTCTCAAAACGTTAATGGTGATTTACTTTTGGATTGGGGGAATTTGGGGCGATTATAAAACGTTTTGCATTTCTAATTTTGCTGTATCTCTTTAATATTTATAATAGACATGAATCATTTAAAAAGAATAAAATCATAATTCCTTTTTTACATGCTGATGAGATGGCTCCATCGCAGACCCCACCTTATGCTAGTGGTGGCACCAGCCCTGAAGCCGGAGTATCTGGGTTCAGCACTCCCCTAGTCTGTTAATCGCTCGATGCCTCAGTTTCCTCTCCTATAAAATGGGAAAAATATTAATAGCACTGACCTCAGAGAATAGTATGGAGGAGAAAGTAGATAAAGAGCATAGAGTGCCAGGCGATGGGAATGCTTAATAAATATTATATTCAGAGTGGCCACAGTCTCATTGCATGCTAATAAGAAGTGATTTGTATGCTGTTCTCCACATAAATTTAAAACGTCCCCGTGTTCTTCAGGGAATAGTGGCTGATGGCTGTCCTTAGGTTTTCAACCGTCGTTAGGCAGAGCTGTTATTAAACAAATAATTAGCAAAGGACTTAATCTCATGCATTGGGATTTCGTGGCCACTGTGAATTGCTATATGAGTATTGCCACAAAAATACGTTCTGGCTACCTCTGCTAACTGAAAATATAAAATTAAAGACAATTTTTTTAAGTAGTTCTAAAACAGTGTATGTCGCTAGAGGGCAATGGGTAATGGGCCATAGTTTTGTAAAACGGGTCCTGGGTCAGCAGTGGACACGTGAGGCAGCTCAAAGCAGGTGTGGCTGGGGAAGGGGGAAAAGGGAAGTGGTCAGGGTGATGCAGCCTCCTCCAGTGGATAGAAATGGATTCACATAAACATCACCTCTGGGTCCTTGCCCTGAGCCTGTACAGGTACGAAAATCTAGGGAGCTCCAAGGGGACACCTCTGTCTCTCCACACCAACTCCCATTGCCACACCCCCAACACACACACACACACACACACACACACGCCCGCGCGCGCGCCCAGGCACACGTCCCAGGTACTTAGGGACTGGAGGAGAACTGTCTTAACAGCAACGCTGAGATCTGTGGCAATTACATCTCCTCCTCCCCCTTGAGGTCTGAATAGAAGAACTGGATTGAATCTCTGAGAACAAGTGCTCTTGTTTCCCAGTGGAAAAACAGAAGCTTTTGATTTCCATGAGATAAGATCCCTCTGTGGTAACACAGTTTTGTGCCTTTCTGTCATTGCTTTTTACAAGGTGACTAATAAATAGTCCCCGTTACACAAACACAGCTGCATCCATCATGCGCCTACTGCTGGCGCTGAGGGATGATCCCTAATGGGTAATAATAATAGCTACCATTTATTGATTGGGCGCTGGGTGCCAGGCACTGGGCGAAGCATCCCCATGCATTATCTTCACATAGGATGCGGTCTCTCCTCAGCCTCCTCCTTCCTTGTCAGCGCGGCTTAGGCTGCCCTGAGCCTCGCCAGCTGTTTTTGCTCCTTCTCTGTAGATACTCATGTCCCCGCTGTGGGGACATGCCCAGTGGCAGCCCCCACCTGGGAGGGACTCTGCTGTACCAACCGGGCACTGGAGCAGTGCAACTCTCTGCCTCTTCCTCTCCTTGTTCTCTGTCACTCCGATGGGCTATTCCAGACTGGCTTTTCCTTGAACAGAAGTGGTAAGAGAGTCTCTGTCTCAGATTAAACTTTGGGTGGAAGAACTCTGGTTCTAGCCCCTTCAGGCTGATCCAAGAGTGGACAGCTATAGCTTTTATTTGCCCAGCATTTCTCTCTTCCCATTCTCTGCCCTGCCCCCATCCCATGTGGCTCTGTGCAGGCTATCAATCAAACCACAATGCCCCGCCTGCCTCCTAGCTCCTCAATAAGGCATTTCATCCCCAGCCCATGGTCATTCCTCTTGTGGGTGGTACATGACCCAAGCATGGCCAATAACAGTTTTTCCATATGGGTTCCATATGGATGTTGGGAGAAATAGGATCTCTCTCTTTCTCCGGGATCATGGAAGCCCAGAGCTCCCAGACACCATCTTGTTGCCACATAAAAGAGATTGAAGCAGAGGTGAAAGATGAAGAGAGTCCCAATAATACTGGATCCAGCTGTTCCTGAAGTCATCCACCCTTTGGACTTCCTTGGAACCTAAGTCAATAAATTCCCTTCATATTCAAGTTTCTTTGAGTTGGCTTTCTCTCATGTACCACCAAAAGACTCATGGAAGTAAGCTGGTTAGAGACATTTTCACTGGAATCCAGCCAGCTCACCAGAGCATTTAGAGGCACAGCTTTATCTAGTAATCAAGCTTCCTTTTCCAGCTTCATTCTTTGTATATAAACCATATTTCCTTGATTCAAGCATGCCATCAGTAAGGACAGGTGGTGTCAATTTAATTAGAACTTTTTTTGGAAAAAAGGAAAATATAGCATGAACTGCATTTGTTGATTATTTTAAGATTTGTCTTGATTTCAGAAGGATTAAACTGTTGGATGGACTGTAGGAGGGCAGAGAGTATACCTTAGAATCAAGGTGATAGGGAGCTTCCCAGGGGGCTTTTCAGGAAAGGATGGTCTGAGGTGGGGTCCAGGTATTCCTGTGGCCTGGGAAAATACCATCTCAATTCCATTCCATTCTGTTATTTCTAACTCTCTCCTACACCTGGGAGACTGATGTTGTTCTAAGAGAAGCTTCCCTGTCTGGCTCTGGATTCGCCAGTCCTCACTCCCCCTGCCCCTTCTACAGCAATCAATCCTCAATCCTTGCTGGGTGGCGCTGGGCAGCTCAGGTCCTGCTGCCATTGGTCATTCGCCAGTTACCACCGAAGACAGTGCACTTGGCCAGGCTGCAGCAGAGACACAATCTCCTGCCATTTTCCATCAATGGCTCTTCCTACTGACCTGACATGGGCAACCCGTGAGCAGAGACCCCGTTAGGGGAAAATTATCTCTAGGTAGGGAAGCTAATCAGATCTGAGATGGAGAAATCTTCCCAGTGAAATACAATGAGCCCAGAGAGAAGCACTTTAAGCTGGGGGTCCCACTCAGCCTTGGCCAAGAGACAGAGAGAGGGCAAGAGATCTATTTCCTGGACAGTCATGGGTCATGGGCTCATTTCAGACTTGGGTATTTTATGGGGCCACTTCTGATGGGGGAAATCCATACAGGAGAGGATGTCATGGGGGAAGAAAAGGGACTTTCAAATGCTCCTAAAACCTCACTTGCCAGGAATCCTCCGACTTCCCCTACATATGGCTGATTTATGACAGGTCTATGACGAGGTGTAACCCATGCAGCTCCTGTAGGCTCCATCTCGTCCAGGTCCTGATCTAGTCCTGAACAGGGCAGGGAGGTCATCAGAAGGTAGAGTCCAAATTGGCTATGTGGCCACAGGCCCAATATCATGAGCCAAGGGGAGCCCACTGAGCAGGAGCCTCACTTGCCCTCTCCAGTCTGGCCTCATGCATATGACTGAGTTCCTGCCTCAGTTTCCCTGACTGGCATTACAGCACCCCTAAGACTGGAATCTTATCTGAATCTGGTCTCCGAGGCTGGGACCCTGATGCACTGCTGAGCTCAAATAACCCTTCTTCCATCGATGGCTCCTGCTCCCCTGGCACCTTGGATTTGTATTCCAGTGGGGCCTATGCAGCACCCTCCTAGGGACAAGCATAAATCATTCACACCACCATGCCGCTGTCCCCTCTGCCATCCAGCAGTATCTTCTGAGATTAGGGATGACAAAAATAGCATACACGGCACCACTCCTCTCATCCACTCCCATAGACATCATTAACTGATCACCGCACTCTTCTCAGTGAATCCAGACGTGGCCCCAACACATGGCCCTTGGCAGCCACAGCCAATTGACTGACACTGGCATCAAGGAGGAGACCCATCTGCCCATTCTGCCAGATCCTTCTATCAGTCTATACATGGCCCCCTGTCCTTTAGGCTCCAACTCATCCAACTTCAACGCTAAGTCCATCCTGATTCCCAGCCACATCAGACAACTTTGTCCGAGCCCTTCCAGGCCTCACCTGATTCCCTTGGTCCCTAACTCGGAGGCTAACATCCTGCCTCCTAGGAGAGGAGCACGGCTCATTGCACCTGGAGAATTCTGTGGCCTCTAGACCCTACCCACACCTGCTCTTATTATGCCAGGATCTTCAACCAAGGGCTGCCACAGGTCAAGTGCTCATAGCCCACCCATCCCACCCCACCATTCCGCACTGCTTCCAGAGGAATTGTTTCTAAAGTGCACATAACCACTGAAGATAGGTCAGCAGCCCAGGCTTCCAGGGTCTCAGGAAGCAACTGTCCGGGGCCTTATCCCTCATGCCCGGGTTTGTGATTGTCGGTTTATGGGCCTGTCTGTCTTACTTGGCTGTGAGCTCCTAGGGGGCACCTGGTCCTGTTCATCTTCATTTTGTCCTAATAGCACAACGCAAGACGGGATGAGTAAACGAATGCACCACAGCTCATTCTTGGGTACCAACTCAGGAAGTTTATGCTCTTTACCTCTTCTTCTCCCATGGGCCTCCGGCCACGTCCAGAGAAGAGACATGACCATTCGTAGGTGGAGCAGGGCACCACCCCAGGCTTGGGAGAGTGGAAGCCCTCAAGGAGTAAGGAGAAAGCACAGGGGAGGAGGAGGGAGCATCCTCCAGGGAGCCGGCTGGCCAGACTGTCTCCAGCGTGGATGCTCTGAACATTCTGCTAGCCCATTGCCTCTGGAAGGTGTGCATCTAGTCCACAAAGAGGATGGTCTCATGAAGAACAGAGCCTTCTGGAGTACAGGTGGAGCCCAAAAGAAGGCTCTAGAATCTGAGCCTAGAAGTACATCCAAGATGATATGCAGGGGACTGGCCTAACCCTACCTGAAACGCACTCTCTCTTTCTTTCTCTCTCTCTCTCCAGGACTCAGGTGCCCTGAGCATCATTACTCCATCAGGCCTGCCCTCAGCCTCCTGGGAGCACCTAGTCTGGGGCGGGCACGCAGAGGTACTCACTGGGTCCTCAGTGAATGAGGGGCAAGCCCAGGCAGTGGCCGTGGAACGAAAGCTCCTGAGACACAAGGGTCCTTCTGCGACTCCTACAATTGCCGGGGCACAGGCGGCCCCTCAGGACCGGCCCCTCTGACCCCTGTGGGTGGACCATCTTTTACCTGTCAAGTTGGTGAACCGTTGTTTAAAAATGTGACTATTCAGTGTTGGGGAGGGTGTGAGGAGACATTGCTGGCAAGAATATAAATCTTTCTGGAAAGCAATTTGAAACCACCTACCAAAAGTCTTTGAAATGGCCATGCCCTTATGGATTTATTCTAAGGAAATAATCGGATGCTCGCAATGATTAATGTATAGGAATTCTTCATTGCAGCATTATCTATCATAGGGCAAAAGTGGAAATAATTTACATTTTAAACATGGGGATTGCTTAAATAATTATAGCAATATAAATATTATATATATACTAAAAATTCCAATTTTATGTGCACATATACACACAATGCCTAGAAGGATAAATACGAATATATTAATTGTGGTCCTATCTAGAGGGTCAGATCACAGTTTGATGGTCATTTTCTTTGTGTTTTTGGGCATTGCCCCATTCTCTCCCATGAACATGTAATATTTTTATAAGCTGTGAAAGCAAGACATGTGGTCTTGAAAAAAAGACGAGCATCTCCAAGTCTGGCTGTCAAGCTGTAGTTTGAGTATAAATTGTCTGACTCTCTGAAAAAGGCTAGAGATCTCTCTTAAACCAACAAATGATTATGCTTCGTAAGGCACACAAACCCAAACCAAGATCCGGAATGTGCTGCCAGCTTTCTGCACTCAGCCAGCGGCTCTGACTCCAGGTGCGCACAGGTGAGGAATAAAAACCACAGCTCTGCCCAGCACTTTCTGGGTACCACCCATCCTCCCATACGTCACCCCTCAGCCTTCCCAGTTCCGCGTGAAGAAGGCATGGCGAGGATTAGCTTTAACCCCACTTTTATCGAGGAGGAAACGCAGCTCCTGAAAGGTTAAATGTCTCATTCGAGCTTGTCCCCTTACTGAGGAGCCTGGCTGGGACTTTAACCCAGGGTTCCTGACTCCAGCCCCCATATTCTTTCAGCCGTGCTGTGCTGTCTGTCGTCATCCAGAGCGTTGTGGAGGGGCAGAAGTTCCTGTGAGTCAAGATGGAGAAACGCTAGGCTTCAGGACTAGGAAAATGACCTAGATTAAGTCAGTGGACTTTTGTTCGTCTGAGGGCAGTCTCTAGCAGTCTGCCACAGGGCTCTATCATTGTCCTGTCCTGTTCAACAGGAGAACTAGGCAGGACAACAGGTTTAGGTACAAAAAAATCTGTCTCAACTAACAACAAAGGACGTTGGCATCCCTTCCTCTCCTTTCCAGCAAGCTCCTTCTCGGTTTTTAAACCCAGCCTTGTCTCTCCTATAGTAAAAATACAGCCAAACAAACCCAGTGTCTCATTGGCCCCACATCTCCCTTTATCATTTAAACCTCTCGAAAGAGATGCCCAGACACTTGTGTCTCCTTCCTCACCTCCCATTAAGCCTGAGTGCCCTGCATTGGGGGTGGGGGAGCCCTCTGCAGCTAACCCCACTCACCCTGGGGTGGTGATCTGAGAGCTGAATCCAGCAGATGTGCGGTCTTGGGTTTCCTGGATGGTCAGCTGCATTTCCACGGTCACCCTCTCTTCTCCTGGAGGCCCTGACCCCCTGGAACCTGCGCACATGACTCCCAGCTCTCCCAGGGCCTCAGGGATGCTCCCTCCATGTACACCTCTGCCTCTGCCTCCCCTGGGGGGTCTCAGGCCTTCGGTCCCGGACTGAATCATACCACCAGCTTTCCGGGTTCTCCAGTCCGCAGATGGCAGACCATAGGGCTTCTCAGCCTGCATGATCACCTGAGCCACTTCCTCAGTTTATATGTATACATCCTATTGGTTCTGTTTCTCTGGAGAACCCTGACCAATACATGCTCAAGCTATGAACTCCTAAACCGATGTGGAGTGTCTTTCCTAAAACTGCTTCACCTCCTGGGACATTCTGGATCTTCCTCTTCTTTCATAGCCTCCCCCAACCCCAAATGTAACAAGGTATCGAGTCCTGCTGATTTCGCTCCCATGTGATTCAACCCCAGCCTCTCGGCATCCCCATGCCCACTGCCGTTATCCCAGCTCAGGCCTCCTCCCCTCGCACTTGGGCCAACGCATTCTCTTCCTAGGTGGGTCCCCACCTCCCGTTTTGCACCCTCGCAATCCATCTTCTCCTCCGCAGCCAGGCTGATCTTTCGAAACGTCCGATCACACCACCTCCTTGCTTCTAAGAGCCCTTCAGTGGCTCTCCATTGTCCAGAGGACAAAGGTCACATTCTACTATTCATACAGGCCTCTACACGCTAGACCCTGCCTATTTTTACAGCGTCTTTTTATCCTCTTCCTTACCTTCTAATTATTATTATTCAGTTAACAATCCTGACCCACGTGGAGCTTTTCACACTCGCCATGCCGGTCTTTGCCTCCGGGTCCTGGTTCGGGCTGCCCGGCAGTCTGCACCGCCTTCCTCTCCACTCCCCCCTCCTCCATCAGCTCACTGGCCTTCCTCCCTCAAGACAGCCACGGGGCACCACCTCTGGGAAGCAGAGCCCAGCCAGGGAGTTCTGGTCCTCGACACCCTCCCCTACTGGATTATAATGATGAGCATTTATAATGGGCTCAACCGGTGACCTGCATTTTCCTCTTGTATCCTCATTGTAACTCTGTAGGGCAAGTTCTGTTGTTCCCTCTATTCTGTCAATGAGGAAACTGAGGCTTAGAGAGGTTCAGTGACTTCCCCAAGGTTACACAGGTCATAAGCGATGGAGCTGGACCCGAACCCAAGGTGACAACTGCCCGAGTGTACCACGCTGACTGTCTCAATGATTTGCGTCTGGATCTCCCTCTGCCTCGGGAAGCCCTGGTCTCTCCTCTCATCCGTTAGGTCCCTGCTTCCTCTAGGAGGCCTTTTCCAACCCGCCCCCCTGCACTCTGGCTGGGACACCTGTCCTCTGCTCTCCCACAGCCCCTGTCAATCCTGCCACAGACCTGGTGGCTGTGCCCTGGCCTGTCCCCCAAGAGGGCTCGGGCAAAGGCCGCCTCTGGCCCCCAGGGCATGCCCACTGCCTTGCACTGTGCCAGCAGTTTCCGATCCAATGACTCCACGCTTTGCTGCTTTTCCTGCTGGAGGCTGAGCCGTAGTCTGATAACTCTAATAACTTCTAGATGTGCAGGTGGGTTGAGGTGGACGGATGCCAAAATTGTCCGAAGTCCAGAGATCAGCTGGGTAAAGTGGGCAGCAGAAGGGCCCGCTTCCACTCGCTCTGCGGTGACCTTCTGGCAATGCTTTCATCAAGACGGGAAATAAAAGCAAAGAGACTCTACGAGCATCTTCTCGAGAGTCATCCTTTCCCCATCCTAGGGCGCTGGGGCTCTCCACCGGTTATGTTTATTTTTCATTTCCAGTAGCCAGTGAAACCTCTATAAACGTTTTCTGAATGACTAAATGAGTGGACGGAAAAGGAACAATCTGGATCCCAGGGGACCTGAGTGTTAGAAACAGGTCAGCTACTGACAATGAGATGAGGGACAAACCACTTTGCCTGGCTGGGCTCAGTTTCCACATCCGAAAAACCGGGAATTTAGGCTGGATGGCTCAGCGTTTTCTTCTGGCTCTAAAACAGTCTGTTGGGGCCTCCGTCACCTGACCCTGTGGCCTCTCTGACTCTGCCTCCTGTTGGTCTCACCCTGTCTCATCCCCTCCAGTCACCCCTGACTCCCTGCTGTTCCCTGAACATGTCAGGCCCACCTCAGGGCCTCGCACTCGCTGTTCCTGCTTCGTGGAACACTCTTCCAGCAGACATCCTCCTGGCTCATCTCTTCACCTCTTTCGGGTCTTCACACAAATATTGCCTTTCAAGGAGGCTTCCCAAGTGACCCAATCTAAAATGGCAACCTCGCCACCCTGGACCCGCCCTGCCCCCTTCTCTGCTTTTTGGACTCGTACGCATATTGTATATTTTCTCATTTAGTTGGTCTATTATCTGCTCCATATACTAGAACGTAAGCTCCATAAGGGCATCTGTTTTGTGCTCCGCTTTAAGCCCAGGATTTCAAATTGTGCCTGTACACAGTCGGTGCTCAATAAATGTTTGATGCTCCATAAATGAATGATTCTCCATCAATAACACAGTCACATAAACAAAGCCAGTGAAATACGGCCGTATCCCAAACTGCTCTTTCGTTACAGCTGTCAGAGCTTAGGAACAAAAGGGACACGTCTGCCTCTCCCCGGGTTTGTTTGCATTTTGCTGTAACCAGGACTGACCACTGCTTCCCTGGGGTCCCCACCTGTGACGTGTCCCCAAGGCTTCACTTTCGTGAACCAATGATCAGCCTTTAGAAAGCAGCCCTATGCCAAGCCACAGGTTTGCTAACTGTTCTCGGCGTGCTAAAACCAGTAAGCTGCCTAAGCGTTCAGGAACGTCTCCGGAGCACAGCCACGGGAACGAACGCGGATCGGCATTCCGGGGAACGTGGCTTTGAAAACAGACGTCGTGGATTTCCTTTCAAGTATTAGCACTCACTGTCACACCCATGACGGATTTTTCAATCCACAGTTCCTCGGGCAGTCGGCTCCTGCCAGGCAAAGACGAGCTTCTGGTGTCCATGCTGCCGGCCAGCCTTGGTCTGGGCTGCCCCAGCCCCCCACCCCCGCACGCACACACGACCTGCCTCGCTGCTCAAGGGACATCTTCCGAGCAACACAATTGTCTCTGTTCCTCTCAGGACCTTGCGTAGAGCCCACCAGCTCTCCCACTCTTCAGAGGCCCTGTATCCCTCTGCTCAGCCATCTCCTGAGCTTCTGCCCGGGGCTGGGCACCTGCTTCAGGGGGACAAGGGAGCGATTGGGGCAGGGACCAGTTGCCCTTTGCAGGGCCAGCACTGTCCTTGGTCCCCAGGTCTCTGCAGGCTGAGCAGTCCTCTCTGGGACCTCTGGGAGGAACTGAGGTTACAGCCGCTGCACAAACCGGGAAACAGACATAACAGGTTCTCAGAGGCGCCCAGAGGGTGTCGGGCCCTCTCTGAGTACCCCAGACCAATGCAGCTTTGGGTTGTAAAGGGAATCTCTCTGTTCTACCTCCGCTCCCTCTCAAAGTCATCTCATCTAACCTCACGGCTTTAAATACCGTCTACCGGCTGAGGAAGTCCACTTACCTGCAGACAGGCTCTCTCCATCCAGGTCTCCTGAGGCCTGGCGGGCACCTCACACCTGACGGTCCCAACTGAGCTCCCATCTCCGCACCCCCAGCCTGCTCCACCCAAGGGCTTCCGTGTCTGCACTGACGGCAGGTCCACACTGCCAGCTGCTCCAGCCAAAACCCTCGGAGCCGCCCCTGACTTCTCTCTAACACCCACATCCAATCTGCCAGCTGATTCTGTTGGCTCTGCCTGCAAAATCTATGTGGAACAGGCCCGCTTCTCAGCCCCTCCACTGCTGCTGCGCCGTCCGAGCCCCCTGGTCTCTCCCCTGCATCGCTGCAGCAGCCCAGGCTCCCTGCTCCCACCTTCTCTCGCTTTCATATAAGCACACACACGGCAGGTGGTAAAGGTCGGTCAGAACAGGCCACCCTCGGCTCAGAACCTGCCAACGGGCGCTGGCACGCTCAGAGCAAAAGCCAAGTCATAGCGTAAAGGCTGTGTCTGACCTGGCACCCTCTTCCCTCTCTGATTGGTCACCTCCCACTCCCCACACTCACTCTTCTGGCCTCACTGGCTCATCTCCATTCTTCAGACTTTGGGGGTCAGGGGTGCTGCCAACTCAGAACCTGGGCATCCCCCAGTAGGTGGCAGTGTGGAACCCAAAGTCCATCCAGGGAGGTCTCTTCCTTAAGCCTAGCCAAGCCACCACCGTGTCCCATGGCCTCATCTCCCAGGCAGCTATCACTGTGCATCACAGCTGTCAGATTTCTTATCTGTCTCCCCAGTCACATCCTGACTGCCCAAGGTCAAAGCCTGGGTCTCACCCTCTGTGTTGTCCCACGCCCTGTTCAGAGTAGGTGCTCAAGGCATGTTTATGGATGGGCAGATGGATAGATGGATAGATGGATGGATGGACAGAGAAACAAAAAACCTAGGTTTTCATAACTTCTACAGTGTTTGGAACATTTTCTCCTGTTTGTGCTTCACTGGACAGCAAGAAACCAAGGACTATACTCTGTGTCCCAAGGTGCGTCACCAGAAGCCACCAGGCCATGTCTGCCTCCAAGCAGGGTCCATGCTGTTCTCCCAGAGAGCTGAGCGTGCCTCACAGCAAAGGGAGCACTCTCCCTGGTTTGTGAAGGCGGAGCTGCAAAAACCACAGGCTTCCAGACATTGTTTCCCAAGAAAGGAAGGGCCGCTTCCCACAGCTCGCCCTCCCTCTGAGACGGACATGGAAGCTTTTGAAGAGGGTCACGTGGTCCCAGAGCAAGAAGAGACCTTGGAGGAAGCAGCCCCCACGGCCCCCCCCCCCACCCCCCGGGCATGGCTCTCGATGGGCCCTGCTATGATCGCACTGTGCTCTGCGTCAGCTTCGTGTCACAGCCGGGAGAGCGGAGGCTCAGAGATGGTACAGCGCCTTCTCCAGATGACACTCAGTGAACGACAGGTTATCCCAAGAACTGTTTAATTCCCAAATACAAGCTCATTCTACTATCTTGGCGGCTTCCGGCTTCCCCCTGACTCCAGAAGAGGGTGGGAGACGAGCTAGGTGAGAGGTGTGAGGGAGGGGGCACGGTTGGCACTGGGTCTGGGCTTACCTGCGCCTTAGGAAGGCTAAGGCCCCAGGTGAGGCAACCGTGCCCTCCTGGGCCCTCCACAGCCTCCCGGGTCAGGAGTGGCTGCAGTGGTTCCAGAGGAGGCAGGAATGTGGGTAGGAAGAGGGCTGCGGATGGGGACTGGCCACGTGCTTGCAGCCCTGCAGTCTGGGTGTCCACCGGCTTGACGGGCAGGGCCCCGGCCAACACTGGGGATTAGAAAATGCTTTCGAGTCAAAGTCAGTTGGATTAATGGATGCGGACTTGTTGATTGAAAGCAGCGAGTTAGGGAATCACAGAGCCGTTGAATCAGCCACTCTTAGACTTGTCATAATTTTAGAAGGCATCCAGGGAACCCCCCTGTCTAGTTCAGCCTTTACCCTCACACCAAAGAAACCCTCAGCAGGAAGAGAGTGTGTGCATGCCCCTGGGGTCCAGGCGCTCCAGCCAGTGTGGCCGGCCATTGGTGGGACAGGTCTCTGAACGGCTCTGTCCTTTAAAAAATGCCCATTTGCATTTGACTCGCCTCCCTCTCGCTCTCTCTCTCTCTCCCCCTTTGTCTGCGTGTGTGTTTGTATGTGTGTGTATTTTCTTTAATACTGCTACCCCTGATACGACTGGAAGATGGACCATGTTTAACCTGTAGCTTTGGGCACTCAAAATACACTGTGTATCCCCAGGCTATATAGTATTTCACTGATTTTTTCTTTTTTCACATTTAACAGTGAAACAACTCGGAAATTGGGGTGAGTCTTACAATCAAGAGTGTGTCATAGTTTAACGGGCAGTGTTTTTTCTTCGTTAGTGGTACATAAAATAATGGTGCATCTTACAATCGATGGAATGTTAAACTGATGAAATCCAACACATACACATATTTGAGAAGTATGCTAAGAGCTTGATCAATCAAATCCTTGCTTGAGTATCTCCAAGAGATGGGGAGCTCATTACCTCACAAGGCAACCTAGTCCAACTTATGATAATTAAAACTTATGTAAAATTTCTTCTTGATTCATGGCTGAAATTCATCTATCTCTAATATCTATTCATTGGACATTGTTCTGTTCTCTGGAGCAGTCCAGAATAAACATTTATTTGTCTTGTAAGTGACAAATTGTCCGGGTCTTCCCTTTAACTGTTCTTTGTATGATCATTATTTCTCTCATTCCTTCCTCTCAAACACGTACTCTGTGCTTGGTCTTATGCTGGGCACACAGTCCACGACCCTCAAAAACACTTTGCTACTGATCATTGCTTTATTATGTGGGTTTCCTTCCTCTGAACGAACCCACCTCCCAAGATCTGGAGTTTATACTTCTATTAATAGAGCCATGTGACATTTGGTTCAAGTTATACCCACAGCCAATACCTCTATATAGTTTTCACATGAGCCAGAATTTCATTCTTATTGATTTTACTTTACTCTTTGATTTTGGATTTTCTCCTATTTGCTCTTTAAAACATAATCAACACTTGAGCAGCCATAAAGAGGAACTTTTAAAAAAATCACCCGCAATCGGACTGCCCTCCCACATCAATTGTTTCCTTTTTTATTTCCATTCAGTCCTGTCCATGTAAGACCTACTTTACATGGTCACAATAAATATGGGGAAACGATTTTGCATTCTGCTTTTTTCCCTGAAAATAATATCACATCTTTCTGTGTTACTAAATAACGCGATTATCATTTCAAATGGCTGCATCCATCCATTAGGCAGACATACCATCATTTTCCTCGTCATTCCCCTATTGTTGGACATTTTTACAGTTTCCAATTATTCATCATTATAAATAATGCTGAAATCAACACTTTCAGGCATATAACTTTCTTCTCGGGTGAATTATTTCTGTAGGACATATTCCCAGGAGGGAAATTACTGGGTCAAATGACACGAGCATTTTATGACTCTTGATACATGTTGTCAAACTGGATTCCCGAGGGACGAATTTACACCCCCACCAGCAACGTGCTCGTGTGCCCATGTCTCCGCAGCCGCTCCAGTCGTGTCGTATCCTTCTAAGGCTCTTTGAGCTCATTTGACAGGGGTAAAGTGTCATTTTATTGTTTTAATTGACATTGCTTTGATCACCTGCAAGACCAAGCAGCTTTCCCGTATATTTATTTGCTGACTCTATTTCCTCTGATGCGAACTCCAGGTATCTTTCTAACCACCTTGTATGGCCTTGTTATATAATATAGAGATTGACCCACTCCTGCCATATTTGGCATATTATTCAACAGTCACTTGTTTCTCTTTCCGTTTTGGATGGTTTTGATTATACAGAACTTTTATGTTTAAATATAGTCCGATTAGTACATCTTTTCCTTTCGTTAGACCCTTTAAAGCACAAGCATTGCTCTCTATTATAGTAGAATGTTTTATTTTGATCCAACAGTCCCAGCTGTGTGAAATTATTTTATTCTTTTTGCAGGCTCAAGTCGGACTGCCTGGGTTTGAACCCACATCTCACCTCTTACTAGCTGTGTGACCTGAAGCAAGTTACTTAACCTCCCTGTGCCTCATCAGTAAAATGAGGATAATCATAGTGCCTACGTCATAGGATTGTTGTGAGGATGAAATGTTAAAACGTAAGGTACTTAGAAGAGTAGCTGGCACCTGGGGAGAGCTGAGGCAATGTTAGCTTTCCTTATCGTCCTTACAATCATCACTGTGCGATGTATCTGCTCTTCCTCTCTGCTCTGAATTCTCGGCATAATTTCCAAGTGTGATCTCTAGGGCTTCATACCCATCACATCAACCGGAGACTCCACACGTGAACATTCACCTCCTCGCTGGGACTCCGAAGGTGACAGTTAGAGTCACAACGTGAAGTTCTGTAGAACCGATGTTTTTGTTTGAGCATCGGGAAAGACAAGCTGCTCCACATCGAGGGCGTTCTTCCAGATCCAGAAGCTTGGACGCCATGCGCAGGGAACGCGGGCAGAGTGGGGCGAGGCCCGGCCAGGTCTCTCCTTGTCCCGGCACCATCCCCAGAGCTGATGAAGGTCCGGTCACTTCTGTCTGGCCCACGGTCCCCATCCGCGGCTGTCCCCTGGCCTCCAGTCAGCCCCTGCTCTCCTCACCGTCTCTAAAGCACAGATCACCCTGTCACCCCCTGCCCGAGACCCTGTGGTGACGCCCTTTCTCTGGGAATAAAGCCCAAACTCCTCCCGTGGCCTCCTGCCCCTGTGTGAGCTGACCCCTCACCCCCGACCTCACCCAGCTCAGCGCCTGCTCCCCCATTTCTCACTCTCTGCACTAGCAGCCTGTGGGCTTACTTGCAGTCGCTCAAATACATATGCTCGTTCTTTCTTCTGGCCTTTGATTGCATTCATTCAGTCATTCACCAAACATTTATTGAGCACCTAACATATGTCAGGACCTCTTCTAGGAGCTGAGGATCCAGCAGAGAACAGCGACAACAATGCGAAAAGGACAAAGGCCCTGACAGCGGACACTCACATTCTGGTGAGGGTGACAGACAAGGAATCAATTATCTCATCATCCGTCAGGGGTGACAGGGAGTGACGGGGCGGGGACGCTGTGTTACACAGTGTGGTCAGGAAAGCCCTCTCTGAGAAGGGATGTTTGAACAGAGACCCCCAACAAGCTGAGGGAGAGAGCTATGGGGCCACTGGGCAGAGAGGTGCAGGTAAAGGGAACAGAATGTACGGAGGCTCTGAGGCTGAAATGTGCCTGACTTGCCCATTCCTCGGCCCCCCCTCCACTTTCCAAGACTAATTTCTGGTCATTTAATTCATTACTGAGCCCAATCTGCCCGACTCCTGAAAGGGGTCTGGATAAACGTCTTAAGGGAACGGCGGGAAATGAAGAGCTGGAAGGAAGGGTTGAAAAGCAGGGAAGCAAAGCCAACATCCACAAGACAGGGTCTCCAGCAGCCACAGTGTCCTCAGCAAGGCCAGGCAGGGGACTGCAGGCCCTGGGAGCTGCCCCAGCGGGCGTGCGGGCCCACCTGACTCTCCCGTGCCCGCTCCTTTTCGCGGGGTCAGAGAGGTGGGAGGGGCGGCAGGCTTGGAGAACTGCGTGGACTTATTTGAAGAGGCAGCAGGGAGTGGAGAGAGGTGGGCTTTGGAAACAAACTGATTTTCAAACTGTGTGTGGCCCTTAAGTGCTGTACAACCTCAGGCAAGGTCACTAACCTCTCTGGGCCTCGACTTCCTTATCTGTAAAATGGGGATCCTAAGACCTTGCTCACAAGGAGGTGATGTGTCAGTGTCTGCATTGCTAGGCACAGGGAAGATGCTCCACAAGCACCGGTGTCTTCGTTTTCTTCATCTCAGAGGCCCTGGGCTGATGATGGGTCCTGCGGCTTGCATGAGGATGCAGGGCTGTGAAACAACTCCATCATCGACGGGATGGAAAGGGCAAGGATGGAGATGTCATCTGTCCACCGCCAAGTCTCCAAGTCAGCATCTCCCACGTAGCGTGAGAAGTGCTTCTCTCTCATGCTGTTAAAATGAAATGTCGATGGGCTCAACCCTCAATTATCCACACTAATGAAGGGAAGCGTTGGAAAGAATAATCCAGAACAGTGGCTAATCACCCCTGAATTATCAATTACTGGGAAGAGGTGGGACTGGAATATTCCATCTAATACTTCTCTTTGGAAGCATTCTTCCCCAGCTGATGCTCGGCTCCTGGGTAGAGAGGTAAATCCCACCAAGGAACAGGTGGCAGAAAGGCATGTGTCCCCTAAACCTCCAGGGCGGAGGTCAGTGAAGGAAGCTCTGACAGGGTCCCGAGGTCCCCAGGAGGGAGACAGATGTGTGTGTCTAGCTACAGCCCCCTGCCAGAGCAGCCGCTGAAGGCAGACCCTTCCACCTCCCATCCAAATGGGAGAAATCACATTCAGGTCCCCACCCAGCGGTGTTCCTGGTGCCTCTGGGGCCATGAGTTGGGACTGGGAGTGGGCCGGCAGTGGTCCTGAGTGAGCCACATTTGGGTTCTATGGGTTCCCCAGCCTTGGGCACAGATACGGAAGGGAGAGTCAAGACTGGGGCATTCTGGTCCCTCCCGCGGAAAGGGTGTTTGTCAGTTGAAGACCTGTGCTAATAGGTGTTAAATAGAGTTCAATGCAGAAAATTGAGAAGTAATGAGACTTGGAGCGGAGAGGATAAATGAAGAGGTGATCACACGGCCAGCGAGAGCCGCCAGCTGAATGCTGAAGAGGAGGAGGCCCACCCGTCGGCGAGCCCCGGGTCGGAGGAGAGGTCAGCATGATGGGCCTGCCGCAAACCAGCTGAGGGTGGGCAGAGGCCATTAAGCAGTTCCCACATCTCACGGTCCTAGGGTTCACATTCTTCCACATTTTAGTATGTTTGACATTGGGCTGTGCCTTATCATCGGTGGCAGATCATACTTTAATTGGCAGCATTTTTTCTTTCTTAGTGATACATCAAATTAAGCAGCATCTTCTAACCAAGAGCATCTTAGACTCCGTGGAATATGGTCCCAGGTGCCTTGAGCAAATCTCTTTCCTTGTCTGGGTCTGTCACATTGGGTGAGACCATCACTTATTCGCCCACTTCTCTAATGATTATTTATTGAGCATCTGCCATGTGTCAGAACCTGGGCTAGGCACAGCGTGAGCAGTGGCCCCAATAGTCCACACGCCTGTGTCTTGAGTGCTTAGTCCTCGCCGGGCACTGTTAGGAACCTTTGACACGTGTTGCCTCATTTGTTCCCCTTGATCACCTCACGGAAAAGGAGCTGTTTCTATTATCATTGTCCTCCCATGACAGGGGAGAGCAGAGCAGGTCAAGTGTCTGCCTCCAAGTCCCATGCTGGCTACCAACTGGCTGAGCTGGGAGTTGATCCTTCCTCCAGACCCTGAGCTTGGAATCTCAGTGCTTCCCTGCGCGTTCTGGATGTCAGGAAGCACACATGGCGTGGAGAAGGGAAACTAGGGATGGAAAATACACGGGGGATGCGCCTGATGGAAGGAGGCGTACAGGGAGCTGAGAGAATGGAATGTCGTTCACCAGAGGCAGCCTCTGGATTTGGTTTAAGTAGAGGTTGGAAGGAAAAAAAAGAGGAAGAGAAGAGAGACGAGGTCAGGCAGGGAAGGTTCAGGAAATGACTCAGGGATGTGTGTGTGTCTGAGGGATGTGTGGGGAGGCAGAATGTGGTCTGAGGATCGGACCAAGTCCAGGGTGGCTGGAGAAGGACGGGGGTGAGGTGGGGGTGCTGTCCAGGGTTGGATGGCCAGGTAAGGAGTTTGCACTCCCTCCTGGAAGCAATTAGAAGGTTTTGAGTGAAAGATCTCCAAGATCCTTGCACCCAGCATCTAATGGTTCTCTGGGTCTTTCGTTGGACAATGAGTGACTGTGGACTCTTATGAGGAAGGCTCTGGAGCAGGCTCCGACGTACAGCTATTCAGGTTGAGTGCTGCAAAAGAGTACCCAGGCAAAGGGGTGATGAGAACTAAAATTCAGCCTGTACTCCATCCGCTAAGCCATCCGCCCACAGGGCTGTGTCCCCTGAGGGTGGCCCTTAGTGCTAATCTGCACAAAAGCCCGAATTGGACTAGCAGAGATGCAGGATAGGAGTAAAGAACTAGCTTTTATTGCAGTGTCCCTTCTGCATGCCAAGCCCTGGACTGAGGTACCATGGTGACAGAAGAAACAAAAGATAGGTGACATTTCTTGCCCTTAGAGAGCCACAAGTCTTGATCAAAGGTTTTGTCATGGGAAAGAATTTTTTTTCACTCCCACAAAACACACCAGGCCCCACTATAACAGCTTCCTTTCCCTGAGCGCCTACTACGTGTCCAATGTCACACTAGATGCTTTCTACACCTTACTGCGAATGCTCGCCCCCCCTTGAGACAAAGAGCGAGTATCCCATTTTTCACAGGAGGGACCTGAAGCATTCAGTGCTGTGTCCAAGGTCACAAGTGGGGACATGGCGGAGCTCGAACTTGATCTCCAGAGACCCAGCCAGGCCAGAGAGCAATTTTCCCCAAGCAGCTGAGGACTTGGTATTTCTGGAAGAGAGACTCTGTGCCAGCCATTTCCCGTGCGTTAACACCTTCAGCCTCATTACAACCCACCGAGGTGGGCATCAGAGTTTCTCTTTTGCAAAAACCAGCTCAGGGAGGTTGGGGGACCAGCCCAAGTTCTCATAGCTGGCCAGGGTTCGAACCCACCTCTTTCTGAACGCTGTTCCTCAGCCCTGACCCACTCCTCTCCAACAATTTTAGGTCTCAGAGCTCCTTGAAGGTCAGAGCTACTTCTTATGCATTCACATTTCTCCAAGTCCACCTTGGGACCAGGCATAGAGCAGACATGGAGCAAATATTTGTTGAATGAAGGAATGAATGAAGGAATGAATGGGGATAGGGAAGTAATGTGGATGTACACTTACCTGCAGGTAATCCAGCCACCCAAAAATGCTCCTTCAGCGTCATCACTGTGCCTCCTGACACCCTGAGATGAGGAGCGTCAGGACACTAGAGTTCAGTATGACGTCATCTTCAAGCTACGTTAATGCCCTTCGCCCAAGGGGAAAAATCCCACAGCGCAGGATGAACTATTGGTGGGATTATTGAAGACGTGATATGAAATTCATCCTGATTCACCACTTATTGAGAAGTGCTGCCCAATTTGTCTCAAATGTCACATCTCTATGTATTAATTTGCTACTCCACAGTACTGATTAAAAGGAATACTCTCCAACTCCCAAGGCAGAGCCATCGGAAATGAAGCAGGTTCACTCAGAAAGCACAGGCCGTCCCTCCTGGGCAGAGGAAATGGACATTCACCGCCTCCCACCCTAGAGAAGCCCTCATCAAGCCTGCTGTTCTGGCCCGGAGCACTGAATAGTGCAAATTGCATATTCAATATACACACACACACATATATAATCGAATAGCTTCCATTAGCCCAATTTTGAGGTGTCTGCATAATATCCCAGAATTGAGGAGCTCTTTCAGAATGAGGACATTGGCTGAAAGGCTGGGACTAGGAGGGAGGAATCAGTAGGTCGAATTACAGGAAGGAATAAATCAGGACGGGTGCATTTCTGGACCCTGATTTCCCTGTGTGCACAGTGGCGTGATCACCTTCAACTCTGCTTCCGCTTCCAAAAGCCATGAGAGCACATTCTGCCCCAAAGCTCGCTCTGAGCCTGCCTCTCCTAGTAGACCAACAACCAGGAGCTCCATCTTCGTCCACCTGTCCCTCACAGGTGTGTCTGTCTGACCCTGTCCCACCACGCTGTGGTCCTTAGGCAGAGATGGCATTACTGACCATCCAGTGGTAGCAAAAGCACACCAAGGTGTTTCTCCAGAAGCGACACTGAATGAGTACTTCCTCTTCCTCCCCCCTTCTATTCCCCTGTGGGAGTGTGTGTGGAGAGGGTAGAGGGGGCACATTGTGACTGAAGACGAGGCTTGGTTGAGAAATCAGGGACTGCATACAGTAGGTACTCAATAAAAGCACAATGAATGAAAAGATCTCTACATCAGCTTTATGTGTGATGTCGCTGCTCCGGGCTGAGCTTTTCAGGTGGACTCATGGTTCATGGGTGGGCTTCAGGGTGTCTGCATTACATGAAAAAAACATGGAAAAGTGTTGTTTCCATTCATGTGTGTGTGTGTCCTTGGAAAGACAGTCACAGCTTTCAAGTCCTTGACCCCAAAAGTCTAGGGCCTACTGGGCATGTTACTAGCACCTGTAGCTCCAAAGCCAACATCTCTGATACAAAGAGAAGAGGCCGTGGAAAGACAAAGTTCCCAGCCTTGGCCTCATCAGCTCCCACCTACCAGGTGACAGAGCCCCAGACCTCATCCCTAACCGGTGGGCACTCTCTCAGGCAGAGCTGAGGCTCAGGGACATGGAGAACACTCTGGTCCTTCCCAAAGAAGCCACAGTCTGTATGTAAGACTAGACACACCATGAACCACGGGGTTGAGGATTTTGTGCAAACTCAGGCGCCAGAGGGCTGGGGTAGCACTGGGATTGCGACCTAAGGAGTTGACATATCTTTCCTTCCAGCTCCTGAAATAACCCCCATCAAGTAAGGTGAGGATGAGGGCAACTTCATTAATTAGCTGGCATTTTTCGAGCACTGACAATTTTCCAGGCCCTGTACTGAACACATCACGTGACTGTGTGTTCTCTTCCTTTGTCTTCACAACTCTGTGAAGTATTATTCTTATCCTGATTTTACACATGCGGAGGCCAGAGCTCAGAGAATGAAATAACTTGTCCAAGGTCACACAGCAAGTGAGTGGCAGAGATGGGATTTGATTCCAGATATGTTTGAACCCAGAACCTAAGGTCTTAATCATTGTACTACGCCCCCTCTCCCCTTGTGGTTACCAGGGAGTTTGCAAAAACAGAGATTCCTCATCCTTCTAGATTCTGTACGGAGACAAGTGAAATAGAACAGGTCTGATTTTTAAGGACGCCTCCTGTATTTTGATAGTGAGATCCCAAGACGACAGAGTTAGCTAAACAGATACACCTGTTTCTAGATTTAGACGACTAAGCACATCTAGTAAACTGGGACCCAGCACTCAGAGATGGGCTCTGCTTCACAAAAGTGTCAGAGCGAGTGCTCAAGATGAATGCTGCTAAAATGCAAAGTGGACCCAGCATTAGGCATTAAAACCTGCAGAGACGCTTATCAAATTGACATTTCTGATCTGCTTATAACCCTTATTTCCCTGCTCATCAATCCAGCACAGGCAGAAACAATCCCATACACTCTTTGAGAGTTGGGTGCGGAGAAGGTGGGAGGCCTTGGGGCCCGGATGGGAGAAATAATGTCCAAATGACAGCAAGACTAGGCAGGAGAGACACACCAGGGGCATACTGAAGTAGGAAGCTTCCATACACTCAGAAAGAGTGACGGAAGGACACACAGCAAGCATTAGGCTCAGAGACAGAGAGTCACCGAAACCAAGACCCACACAACTGAATTCCAGGGGGATTTAAAAGTGAAATGGAAAAACAAAACTCTAAAAGAATACGATGAACATTTAACTAAATATTTATCTGATCTTGGCATGGAAAAGGGCTTTGCAAGCATGACACCAAAAGTAGACTGTAAAAGAAAACACATTTAATATTGGTGGCATGAAAATTAAAACCACTACACATCAAAAGAGAACTCATAATGTTAATATCCTTAATATGCAAAATCACTTACAAGAAAGATAAAAAATACTAACATTCCAAAAGAAAAGTAGGCAGAGACAGGGAGACGCAATTTACAAAATGATCTACAAAAGGCCAGTAAGTGATGACAGGTGCTCAACCTTCCCCATCATCAAAGAGATGCAAATTATAACAACAAATGAGGTTTCATTTTTCACCCATTTTAATCAATGAAAATGATTTAAAACTCAGCAACATGCAGTGCAGGTAAATTGGAGGGAATGCTCTGTCGGTGGAAGTGTGCATCGTCTAACCTTTTGGAAGACGCAGCGGAATTATGTACTAAAACGGAAAAGCTACACACTTGTTGACCCAACAATTGCACTTCCAAGAGCTTATTCTAAGAAGATAATTAGATGAGGGTTTAAGTTGTATGTACAAGGATGTTCTTCACCTAAATGTCCACAGAAGATGACTGGTGAAATAATTGTGATATACGCAACCCACAACGGCTCCCTCACTGATACTCATTAGCGAGGACAAAGCAGGGCTACTTTTGTTAACACAGAGAAGCGTCGTCCTCATTAACCAGATTACAGAACTGCACGGATAGCATAACCCCAAGTGCACGTGGACCTGCATCTGTGCGCGTGTGCACGTGTGCATGTGCAGAGAGCTGTCCAAATGTGCACGTGCTGAAGTTTCAGAGCTGATGCTAGGCCCTCTGCAGTGGACAGGCAGCCCAAGCTGGGCAGAGTAGGACGAGGTCAGACCTGGGAGTCAGGAGGAGGAGGAAGAGGAGGGTTTGGTGAGGACTCCTGGGGACTCAGTGCTGATGAGGTTGCCAGATCTAGCAAATACATATACAAGACACAAGATGCTCCATTAAATTTGAATTTCAGATGAACAATGGATAACTTTTCTATTATAAATGTATCTATGAAATATTTAGGATATTGACACTAAAAAAATTTAAATTTTTAAAATTTCAACAAATTAGAATTCAAATTAACTGGGCGTCCTGTATTTTATCCAGCAAACCCAGCTAAGAAGCGCTGGACACCTCTCTCGTCGCCTCCATGGGAGGACCCCCACCAGCCTGGAGGGGCGGTGAAGCCAAGGCAGGCTTCCTGTGTCCGCCCCTGCCCTTGACATGGAGTCACCAGTGTCTGCCTTCCCCCAGTCCTGCAAGGAGGGCAGTGCAAGAAAAGAGGATAGTCTTTAGTACCAGAAAAGTCACATGAAAATTCTTGGCCATCACAGAGCATTAAACTGAACACAAAACTTGCGAGTCCTAGCCCGTACGTCTGTAAGATGGAGATAGCAACGTCTGTCCATGGGGTTGTCGTGGGGATTAAATGAGATAATGTGTGTAAAGGGCCTGGCGTACCGTCTGCACTTAAGACAAGTTGATCCCCTTCCCTCCCCTCCATGGGCCGCAGCCCACGCTCCTGCCCCCGGGGGATTACAAGTCAAGCATCTCCTGTCATCTCAGAGGCAGACGACTGGCCTTTTTGATCTTTTCCTTGAAGTGGCAGCAGCTCTGAGCTGACACTCTTCACCTGACTTCACTTTCCTCCAGAATCCCCAGCTGCAGTTCGGCTCCTTATCTACACTCTTCCCTCTCCGACGAGGGTGGAGGATCAAACCCGCTTTGATAGCAGACGTTCAGGGACAGGGACGGCAGCCAAGGGGAGCCACCAAGAGCAGGGCCCTGATGGCACTTTTCAATGGGCATGGTGACATCTTGAATGTAAGAAGGCTGTCCCAACTGGGAACAGCCCAGGCTGGTGGGGGGGTGCCTCCTCCTCGGGAGCCTGTCTGTCTGTCTGTCTGCTGTCCGGCACAAATGACTAAGGTGGACTCTGCCCTGGAGGGAGGGGCTGGCCTCTTTCCCTGGGAGCCAAATCTTCACGGTCCTTTTAACAACTAGATCTCCTGCTCCCCACAATGAGGCCCAGAGAGTTTAAAAAAATCTCCCCAAGGTCAGTTAGTTATAGGCCTAAGAAGCTAGAGTTTATCAGTAAATCCCCAAATACAGGATGCTCCAGTGTTTTGTGGACAAACCCTGTGATAGACAGGGTCCAGGCCAGCCCCTTGAAGGCATGTATCACGTGCTTTATTCCTAGCACTGGCTGCCCCTACTGGGTGCCCCTACCTCCCCTCCTTGCCTCTCCATTCTGGGTGTTCCAAAAGTTGGTGCAATTCACACTTCCAGATGCACAAGTCGCCTCATGGTCCAGTCCTAAGGCAGACCACCAGGGTTTGGCGATCACCACAGCCCTGGCTTCTCTGTGCCTGACTCCCTTGTTGGCACACACACATCTGGGAGCCACTCACAGCCCGTGGAGTTGGCAGAAACCCTGCACAGGGGCCTGCATAGGCTCGCTCAGTCACCACCACCTGTTTGCTCTGGTCCAGGTTGTCCTGGGTCTTTCTAGAACCCGTGACTTTGAGACACCGTTATGTGGCTGAGGTAGGACAGGCCCTTCCTTCTGCCCTCTTGGTTCTGCTGTGGAACGCTGAGCCATCTCATGTCTGGGCTGCCTCTGCTGTGCCAGGCAGGCGAAAGGAGGGACCCAGCAGCCTCTACGATAGCCTAATATTTTGTAACTTCTTTTGAACCCCAGACCCTTTGTGAATCTGACGGAAGCTCTAGCGTGGCCCTGTCCAGCAGAATTTTCCGCAGTGATGGAAATGTTTTCTATCTGTGCTGTCCAGTTTGGTAGCCATACACAGCGATGAAACACTTGACATGAGTTTAGGGAGACGGAGAAAGCGAATTTTAAATTTTATTGAATTTTGATTAATTTAAATACAAATATGCACATGTGGCTAGAGCCTACTACACTGAATAGCGCAGCTCTAGAGTGGGGTCAGCAAACTTTTTCTGCGAAGGAGCAGAGTGTAAACCTATTAGATTTTGCAGGTTACATGGTGTGTGTGGCAGAAACACAACTCTGCAGTTGTAGGGCACGCAAAGAGTCATGGACAATATGTCAACAAAGGGGCTTGGCTGTGTTCTAACAAAACTTTATTTACAAAAACAAGCCATGGGCTGGATTTGGCCAGGGGGCCATAGTTTGTAGATCCCTGTTCGAGACCCTTCCTAGAAAAAAATACACATCCTCATATATATTCAGAATTTTGCCTCTAATTTCAAGGTGCTTGCAGACCTTTGATGCCCAATCCCAGACCCTGCCTATGAATTCCAGGCTTGACCCTCTGATTTAAAGGGACTCTGTGATTGTACCCTCAGATCTGCTCCGGGGTACAGAGAAGTGCTTGCATTGTTCCCCACGGGGGCGGTGTGGTCAAGGGATCAGTAGGACATTTTTTTCCTAAAGCCTCATGGAAGTCCAGCCTCAGACAAACATCTACAAGGATTGCTGAATGAGGACACCACAAATGCCCAACCAGAACCCCAGTTGTCAGCCCTCCCAGGATCTCTGCAGGCACCAACTCTGGTCACTGACTCATTGACTCGCCAGGCCCAAACATGGCCCATCTCTCCAAGGCCAACACATTGTAGAGGGAGCTCTGGGTCAAAGAGAATTCAAGAAGCTTCTGAAGAGCCTCTCTTAGTCAGGATATTGTAGCTCAAACTTGGAGAGAATTAGTTTGGGTTTAGGGCCAAAGTTTCAAGGTGAAGACGTAGTTAGGATGACCAAGATCACAGACTTGCTAGGGGGAGGAACTGATCATTTTTTCAAAAGAAATTGGCCTACCTCAGGAGACCTCATTTTAGAGATAGTTAGGTCTTAGTCAGGAGCCCTCAGTTAAAGGGATCTGGGTTCTGTCAGGAGCCCTC
>NC_060271.1:23032135-23125828 GCF_021613505.1 Equus quagga | reverse complement strand
CCTCAGTTAAAGGGATCTGGGTTATGTCAGGAGCCCTCAGTTAAAGGTATGTGGAACTTTCTCTGGAGCCTTCGCAGGAAGCTTTAGTTAAAACTGAAATCTTCTTGGGAGCCCTCAATTGCTCCAGTTACAGCACCCAACTGTGCCCCCCATAGCCCTACCACCAGGGGTGGACTTTGCCAAGGACGTAGGAGCTGCCCTCCTTCGTGGTGTATTCCCGGCCAAGACATAGATGGTATCTATTTCTATATTGCTGTAGCTTCATTCAAGAAAGTATCACTTATTAAGTCCTTGGAGGCAACAGAAAGAAAGCTTTCGAATAACGGACATGCTTTACGGGTGTTATGTCACTACTGTTATTAATTATCATTAACAGTCTTAAAATATGCCTATTAATGATCTAACACAAAATAATGGTGTGGGTCTCAGCCAAGAGCAGCATAATTACCTATTAATGAGATGTAAATTTCCCAGGGAAATGACAGAAATCTAGAAGTACCACCTTCTGAACTAACATAATAAAGTTAATAATAATAATAGTGTATAATCTGAAGATATTAGTGTTAATTTGAATGCCAACACATATTTAAGCAGGCTGAGAAAGTGGAAATTATTTGCATAACTCAAACCAAGAATCCCTAATCTGTGCTAGTAAGAAAACATTAATTGTTCTTCCCTGAATGATAGAAAACTGACTTTTTGCAGTCACTATATGGAGCAGAAATTTTTTTCAGTGACTTATTTTCTTTCTTTTACTTAGGGTTTATCTCTCTCTTATTCCCAAAACCAGACTGAGGCATCTTGTACAACTAAGCCCAATAGAAAACAGAATTGAAAAAATAAAAACACAACCAAACTCAGTTAAGGGGACAGAGAAATAGATGTTACCAGGCCCTTAGGATGAACTGCTGGGGCCGAGCTCTCATTTCAATTCTCAGTTTCCTGGAAACGCGGCACGGGCCATTTCAATCACTGAGTTACTGGTAAGTAACCGGCCTTGTTAGCACTGGCGCAGCCTCTGAATCTGAGGCAGCCGTCCCCGCGGCCGAGAGCAGCGCAGCCCCGCGCCTGTGCCCATTAGGAACACACAGGTTAGGCCCCCACAAGCTGGGGCTGGGACGCACCTACCTTCATAGCTGGCGCGGAAGCCCTGCGCGCTGACTGCATAGTCACTGATGAGGCGCAGAGAGAGGGTGCTGGCGGCGCTGACAATGGTGGCTGGCAGTTGAAAGCCTGTGAGCCTGAAAGATAAAGATGCAATTTAGGGGCGGCCAGTGGTGGAGTGGTTAAGTTCACATGGCCCGCTTTGGTGGCTTGGGTTTATGGGTTCAGGTCCCAGGCACAGACCTACACACGGCCATGAAGCCATGCTGTGGTGGCATCCCACATGTAAAGTAGAGGAAGACTGGCATAGATGTTAGATCAGGGACAATCTTCCTTACCGAAAAAAAAAAAGAGGTGTGATTTAGGGAGAATGACCCCCTTGGGTACTGCATATCCATTAAGCATTTATTGAGCACCTGCTGGATGCACAATGCTGATATGGCGGAGGGAGGGATATGAAACATCAGGCATATGGAAGGTATTCAAAACAAAGTGGTGATGAGGCAGAGGTGATGGAACCAGCAGTCTCCTGTCACAGAAACATAGGGGCTATTCCCCCCAAGCCATGGGCTATCCTCAACCTGGAGGCCTGCCTCCTTTATGTCCCTTCTCTTTTCTCCACTTCCAGTTTCTTCTCCTGTCTCTTCCCTTTCTGGCTGAGACCCTTTGAGGCTCTGGGTAGACTTCCCCTCAAATTTAAAACTAATAATTGCCAGTAGACAATATTTATTCCATACTGAGGAAAATACATCCAAGTCGAAGTAGCAGAATGTGGATGCTTCTTATCATAGGCTTTATTCTTTAAAAGGAATAAGTCTACTGCTTTTATACAAAAGATAAGTGCTTATTTTAAAAAGATGAAAGCAAAAACTAAAAACCCAATGCAATCTAGAAATAATCATTCTTGACAGTTGACATACAAAGAGGCGGACCAATAGATGGGATCAGATTCAATGAAATAATTTCATACAAGTGGGATCCTACTGTACATGCCTTTAAAATTAAAATGCTTATTTTTTTTTTCCTGCAAGTTAAGTGAAGAAGAAGAAACAGGGGTGAAATGGAAGGAATTGTTGAACCTGAGATAATGTTTTTAGCACAAGAGATTCATTTTTAAAAGATTCTTCTAATGTTAAAAAGATAAAATAACAAAGCTTTCACTGAATGTTTGGGGACATATTTTAGGAAAGAAATTGTCCTCCACTGGGCATGCATGCATGGTGGTCCCCACAGGCGACCTCATTGTGCACACAGGTGGTAGTGCGATGGGCAGTCTCCTGTCTACCTTTGTCCTTCATCCCATATCTGAGGCTCAACTGCCTCCCCACCCTTCAGGGCTCTGGGAGAGGATTCAAGGTTTACTTTTACCCCCATTTTTAAGTAGTTTGGAATAGCTATGATGCTGCTGGATCCCTCCCTCTACCTCCAATGGCCATATAAAATCTTGATGCACAGAAGTCCCCTAGAGAGCTTGAGTATTGGGTTCAGACTAGTTATATCAGATATTTGTTAATGCCCACCTTGAACAGCCCTGTGCTAGATGAAGCCCTGGCCTTTCCTACCATCCTAATCTTACAGGATTCATGTTAACTCAGAATAAACTCAAGGAAAAGGGATCAAACTGTGGAATGGGTGGCCAAATAAGTTTCAAAGTCATCTTCTCTTCAGGTATAAAAACATCCAGCAAAGGATCCCTACCTCACGCCATATTCTCTCCTCTTCCCCATCTTTCTGCCCCTAACTCCCTTGCTTTCTCACGTGGTTCAAAGTTTATATGTAAAATAATGAAACCACACATGTTAGAAGGAAACAAACTATTTCTTTTTATCAACTTATGCTGGGGAAGGTCTTTCTCAGCACGACACGTTTCAAGGATTCCTTTGGTTTCTGCCTGCCCATCATTCTTCTAGGGAGCTGTCATCGCATGAGGTTCAGATAGGTACTCCCCCTGCTCACCAGCCACAGAACTGGGCAAATGACCCACCATGGCATATCCCTGATCATTAGGAACTGGCTTAAGGGATGGAGAAGAGGGAAGGGGGCCAAAACCCAAGCAGGGTCATTTTGAGTTCTTCTATGGGATAGGATATCAAACAGACTCTGAGAGTCTTTTAGTTTTGGATTCTAAATCATTAGAATGTAAGCTTGGGACCTCCAGCAGCCTTTTTACAAATACAAGGAGCCTATCTGCTTTAGAGACAATGATATTCCACATAGATACAAACAAAGCTGAGCCGTGAGGAGAGAAGATAAACACAGCCCTGACGACATATTTTGGGGATCCTTAATCCAGCCATGCAGAGGGTGCTGTCTCTGCAGTGCCCGTTACACGAGCCGACACTCTTTGTTTGCATCCTTCCTTTCTTCCTTCCTTCCTTTCTCCCTCCCCCAGCCCCTTCCTTCTTTGCTTTCTTTCTTTTACTTTTTTTGGCTTAAGCTAGTTTGATTGGGTTCCATCTCTTGAAATTGATTGAGTACTGATGGATACAGCGTGAAACCCCAGAGGCCTTAAAGGAAAATACTGATTGATTTAATTGTGTGAAAATTAAAAGCATGCATGTGGAGCAAAAGAAACTGTAAAAAAGACAAAGAGAAAAATGCAAAGTGGAAAGATTATGTATAATACGTATGACAGGAAAAGGCATAGTGTTCATAATCTGTAAAGAACATTTACAAATCGATATGAAAAAGATAAACAGGTAAAGAGCAAAAGAGTAAAGGACACCAACAAACAAAAACAGTAAGATGATTCGCCTAATTCATGTCACAAATGTGAGAATGGAATCCACAAGACTAATTTTTCACCGATCCGATTGGCAAATATCCAGAATTGGCAAGGGTTAAGGAAAACCGATCGGGTAGTTATCAAAAGGATAATAAGGAAATACTACAAATTATGTACATACAGTTGACAAATTAGATGAAACGGAGCAGTCCCTTGGAAAGCACAAACTACCATAACTTTCCCAACATGAAATAGATAATTTGAATAGCCCTATAAGTATTAAGGAAATTGAATTAGTAACTTAAAAACTCGACAAAAAGAAATATGCAGGCCTAGATGGGTTCACTAGAGAATTCTAACAAACATACAAGGAGGAATTAACATAAATTCTATACAGTCCCTTCCAGGAAACAGAGGAGCAAGGAGCACTTCCAAACTTACTTATGAGGACAGTATTACCCTGATACCAAAACCAAAGACAGTACAAATAAAGAAAACTAAAGACCAATATCCACATGAATACAAACACAAAATTTCTTAACAAAATATTAGCAAAGCAAATTCAGCAATATACGAAAATAATTATAACCCATAACCAAGTGGGGTTTATTCCAAGGAAGCAAGGTTGGTTCAATATTTGAAAATCAATCAATATAATTCACCATATTAGCAGCCAAAAGTAGAAAAATCACATGACCATATCAATTGATGCAGAAAAAGCACTTGACAAAATTCAACACTCATTCCAAACTAAAAAGAAAAAAAAAACTTTTGGAAAACTTAGAGGGAAACTTCCTGACTTGATAAACAGCACCTCCAAATATCTTATAGCTAACATCACACTTAATGGCGAAAGACAGTGCTTTGCCCCCAAGATTGAGAACAAGGCAAGGATATAACCATCCAATTGGAAAATCGACAAAAGACACAAAGAGACATTTCACTAAAGAGGGTGGCAAACAAGCACATGGAAAAGGTTCAACATCATTAGCCATTAGCAAAGTGCAAATTAAGACCACAAGAGGTATTATTACATACCATTAGAACAGATAAAAATAAAAATAGGGACAAAACCAAATGCTGGTGATGACGCAGAGCAACTGGATTTCTCCTACATTGCTGGTAGAAGGTAAAATGGTACAGACACTCCTGAAAAGAGTTTGGTAGTCTCTCTTTAGAGAAATAGTACACACACACCAATCATAAACTCAGCAATCGCACTCTGGGACATTTATCCCAGAGAAGTGAAAACGCGTCCACACGAAAACCCACGCGTGATTGTTCCTAGCAGTTTCATTTGTTTTTGTAATAGCCAAGACTGGAAATAACCAAAATGCCCTACTACAGCTGAACGATTAAACAAACTGTGGTGTATCCATACCATGGAATACCATTCAGCAACAAAAATGAACAGACTACTGGCCCATAGAGCAACTTGGAAGGATCTCAAGGGCATGACGATGAGTGAAAAAAGGCTTGTCTCAAAAGGTGACATACCAGATGATTCCATTTATATAATATCCCGGAAATGATAGTAAAGAGATGGAAAGCAGATTAGTGGTTGTCAGCGGTTGGGGATGGTGAGAAGGAGGGAAGTGGGGGCGACTATAAAGGGGCAGCACGAGGGAGCTCTCTGTGGGGATGGAACAGTACTGTACCTTGATTGCAGTGGTGGTGACGTGAATCCACATGTGATAAAATGACACAGAAGTACGCACACACATTGCACCCATGTCAACTCCCAGGGTTTGACACTGTATGATAGTTACATTAGATGTGCCCATTGCAGGAAACTGAGTGAAGGGTACATGGAACCTCTCTGTACTATCCTTGTAAATTTCCTGTGAATCTATAATTATTCCAAAATGAAAAGTTTTTAAAGATTCTATATGTGGCTCACACTGTTTCTATTGAACAGCACCTCAGTCCTCCGTTACGTCTGACCTCAACTCAGTCTTCCCAGACTGAGCCTTGAGCTCCCGCTTGGTCCTTGTCAGGCCCCTCCCTTCAGCTGCCTCTTGTCCATTCCAACCCCTGTGTTGCTCCCCTCCGCACACACACCTGCAGCACTGGCTGGGTCCTTGCTGGAAAAGGACTGACCGTCAGAACCGTAACCCTGGATCCAAGGCCACCACTCACCCATCCTTTGACTTCCCGCTGACTTGCCCAGGCACCCGCTACCCTTCCCCTAACCCCAGATACTCATGTCCGCTGATGACAGATTGCTACCCTCAATGACCCGCCATTAAAACACCAAACTGTCCCCAATGGGGCCAGACCTCTATCAAGACCTGACCCCCTCATTCCCATCCCACTCGGCCCTGGTTGTCTTTACCTCCAAGTGGGCCCAACTCACAGCAGCTGCAACTTGCCTCTCACCCATGATCACCAGAATTATGCCCTTGGGTGTCCTTCCCAGACACTCAGCCTGGGGAGAAGTTTTCCTTCAACAACACACAGCTTCCCCGAGGAATCTCACATCTCACCAAGGCTTCTCCCGTGAGTCATCTCTGGGAGTGGCATTCTTCCCACTGAGTGGAGCTTGTTGATTTTATTCCCCAAGTTACTTCCACGATATTTTTGAGTTGCCATTAAAGATGGCAGATCCTAGTTTCTTGGTACTATATTGACACAAGCTGTGAATAGCTAATGTATACTGTCAACAAACAATTACAGTTTTATCACTTGCAATATATGGAATTGAAGCTTACTAGGCATTTTCTCTAATCAGATATTTACCACCACTCTGTGATTTCCCAGGCTTGGTAGATAAATTCTAACATGGAGGATTCCTCAGAGGCGCTAAAGCTGGAGAGAGTGTGAAAGCTTGAACCTCCCCATCTGGTTACTTGAATCATCGTCCCCCTGCCCCACTGTCAGCTCTTCCCTCCCCTACTCATTATCATCAAATGGATTTTACACAAAGCTCACGACCCCCTCAAGTCAGGAGGAGTTACCACACTGCATGTTGCAATGAGCAAATAAAACTTTCAGACTTTCCCATCTTTTATCTGAAAAGTCTAAATATCATAGAAAGGAGTGAGACATCCTTCAATAGTAGAATCTAGCTTTATTAGAGAAATAGGGTAAAATGATGGCAAGAAAGGTAACAGCCCCCTCTTGCTGTTGGTTATCTCCCCATTGACTCTAAAATGAGCAGAGAACAGTTTCTGCAAACAGGTGGCATGGCCATAGATGTAAGCTAGCACTCATCTTCTGCTTTATCAGGGCTCATTGCCTTTCCCACTTCCTCAAGAACCTTCTCTTTGCTTCTGCTTCCCTGCGCAGAGTAACCCAAGGTCTTGGAAACTGGTGATGTCCATAACCCCAAATTTCTCACTCTCCGAGTTCACAATCCATCAATGGTTTCCCACCGTTCTTAGGATTAAGGCCAGAATCCTGAATGAGTTCCACAAACCCTGTATGACTCAGCCCCTGCCAGATTCTCTGCCTTATATCCTGCCTGGCTCCAGCCCCTCCAGTCATCTTTGGTCAAGCGCATGGGCAGTGGTCATCCGAGAGTGCAGGCAACAAGGAGTACATTTCCCATGGAGAATTTGAAAACAATAATCAAACAGACTTTAAAAGTCCACTTCTTATCCTCACCATCAGTCCACACTCCAAACAACGCCAGTAATAAAATCCTTCTCCCCTACTTTCTCTTTGCCCTCCCCTGGTACAAGGCTGGCTTCGGTTCCTTCAAGATGCCGCCCCTCATCCTCAGGGTCTTTGCACAAGCATTTCCTTTTTAGAAGCCTCTCTCACGTTCCCTCCACCTGTTTGTCTAATTAACTGCTCGTCACTCAAATCTCATCGCAAACGCCCCAATCTTATTTTCAGAAAGATAAGTTCTTGCCCTCCCAGCCCAGTCGATCTATTTCACATCCTCATGGGTCCCTGTGGAAGTCCCTAGGACTCCTCACCACATCTCTCCAGCTTTCCTTCCAGACACGTGGTGGAGCGTGCCTCCCCATCCTTGCTGACTGAGTGGGGCCCAGCCACGGCACTGGCTTTGCCAACGACATGTGGGCAGCGGTGAAGTGCGCTATTTCCAGGAGGGAGCCTTGAGGAGCCTGCGTGCCTTTTGCCAAAATCCCCTTCGCTCCCCAACAGCAGTGATCCTGGGTGTCTGTCAGCCGGGGCCCCTAAGAGCTCCTGCAAACCGTTTTTGAACATGCACTATGAGCAAGAAATAAACTTTTGGTGAGTTAAGGCATTGAGAGTTGAGGGCTGTTTGTTACCAGTGTTTTAAAATGTAGATTTTATGATTATTAAGTATAGTAAAGACAACAAATCAGGAAACAATTGCCATAAACAAGAGAGTTGATTACTCGCAGTCTCCAGGAGGGGGGCATGCCAGGCCAGGCAGGACCACAGAGGGAAGCACCAGGGTCCTCAGGAGGTGGAAGGAGGAGGAGGAAAACGTGGGCAAGAGCCTTTACTGGGGTTCTCGCAGGGAAGAAGGCATGGAAGCAGGCTAGGTGTGTTTGGGATTGGCTAGTTTGAATAATTTCAGAGGGCTTCAGGTTGTGGGGACTATCCTCAGTTGTCTGACTCCTGGCCCTGGGTGATCAAGGCAAGGGGACAGTGGCTCAACATGTCAAAGCTCAGTAAATGAGGTGGCTGGACCCTGGATTGGGTGGTTTGCATATGAAAGGCTCCCTCCCTGAAGGGCAGTGTGCTATGTCTTGGAATTAGCTGACCCTGGGAGGGGCTGTCCTCCTGGGTCAGCAAGGTCGCTAGCTGTCAAAGCATTAGAAAATAAAAACACCATTATTACACACAGCATGACACGACCCATCCTGACAACATCTTTTTTTCTGCTTTCCTAGGATTCATCACCATTCCTAATTAGATGTTTTGGAGTAAATATTTTTATTATTTCTGTGATTATTTTACTAAGGTCCCCCTGATAGACTGAAAACTCCACGAAAGCAGCGGCTGTGTTTGTTTTGTTCATCTTTGTCCAGTTCCTTGCCTATTTATTGTTGAATGAGGGAATGAATGAATGAATGAATGAATGGCAGGTTATCTGACATTTCCAGGGGCAGCTACACAGTGTCACAGTTCATCCTGTCGCTGGCAGTATGGACAAGAGGAGGGAGAGACTTCCAGACACGGTCTAAGAAACACCAACTGACTTTGGTAATTCCTTCACATACTCATGAAATGAGGTGAGATATAAGGAAAAAGCAGATTTTTTGCACATCTCTTTTTCCTCCCAATCACTCCAAGAAGAAGAGAAGGGGAAATCAGTAAGAGGAGACAAGGAAGCTCTTGGAGGGTGGAGAAGAAGAGTGGTGAGGTGGGAAGGTGCGACTGCCCAACGCTGGGACCTGCACCCTCTGTCTTTGTGGGGAGTGGAGAAGGTGGCAGAACCACAGAGGGGAATTGCCCTACGGGACACCTGGCGAGGCTGGACCGCACACAGACAGGCTCCCATCCCAAGCAGAAGAGCTTGCGCTCCCAGACCCAAGCTTGGCACCGATTCAACTGAGTTGATGCCTCCCCTTCAAGTAACACTGGGGCCTTGAGCACATCAGCAGTGGCCAGTGTGGAATGAAGATGGCGGAGCCCTCCGGAAATGTTGTGGTCTGTGTAGGACCTTGTTTGAGGGAACCCCAACAACGGCGGAAATGGAATTTCTCACCTTCATGAGTGGGGGCTCAAGGTCAAATTTCTTTAAATGCGGTGATATGACACTTATTCCACCCAAGGAGTGTTTGCAAATCCCTACCTGCAAAAGTAAAAGCTGGTTTTCTTACTCTAGGCGATAGTGACCATGTTTGAGAACTTCAGGGCTCTAGGTTGACCAACTACCAACTTCCTGGTCTGGGGCCTCTTGGCTTTGAGGCGTTAGTCTTGGGGTAAGGAGACAATGAAGGAATGCTGTCAGGTGAGGAGCAGTTGAAGGAAGTGGGCATGTCAAGTAAAAAAGAGTTGGTCAGGACGAGAACTGCCTTCCCATCCATAAAGGGTCATACCTGACACACCAGTGTCCTCATGAAATGCTTAGCAATGGACCAGGACCACAAGGTAGAGGCTCCAGAGAGACGGACTTGGTTTCACATACAGAACTCTGCCAGTCACACCTGCTTGGGGAGGGAGGAGCCATCTCTCAAGTTCAATCTGAGTTTCATTCCTCAAATAATTATTGAATGCCCATGGGTCTCTGATGCTGAACCTCAGAGACGGGTCAGAACATACCAGCCTTTCCCCATTTGAGCATTGGGCCAAGCTCTCTGGGTCATGACTTTGCTTCCATTAGTCAGAGAACCAGTGGGAAAGACCAGAATGAAACTCTTGTCTCAATGAACCACAATCTGGAACCTTGGAGTCCATTAGTACATCGGGGTGACCTCATTGCTGGAGTGTGTGTAAAACTTGGTTCCCACTAGATAGAGAAACATGGATGGGAGGGAAAGACCGAAGAGTAAAGTTTCATCGAAATGTCTTCCAGGCACATGACAGCCTTCTGAAGATGGGGGCATGATGCTGAGCCGTCCCTCCTTGAAGGCTGCCGTGGCTGGTGCTCTAGACCCCAAGTGAGACCAGAGATCTGGTCAGCTTCAAGGACATCATGAGTGGGAATGACAAAGATAGACCGCCCCCTGGGTGATGTGGCTGGAGCCTTTGCCCGTTCCTTGGACTGCCTTTCTCCTCGCCTCAGTTCACATCTCTCTCCCCTTTGCTGTCTCCTCTCCACCACACTGGTCTTTCCATTTCCCTTGAATGTGTTATGTTTCTTCCCACCCCAGGGCCTTTGCCTATGCTTTCCCTAGGGCTGTGTGCACCACTCTCCCCCTTAGCCACTCAGGCTGCCACCACCTTACCTACCCATCTCCCACTAGCTTCTCAGGTCTCAGTTTGAATGTTACTTCCTCTGGGAAAGAGTTCAGGGATCCCTGATAAATGTGCTCAGAGAACAGAGTATTTTTCCTTCGTAGTATTCATTCCAATCTTAATGGATTGATTTTCTTATTGAATTATGGTGATGTTTCTGTCTTAGATTCTTGACAGTGAGTTCCTTGAAGGCAAGCACTATGTTTAACTTTTCCTCTGCATCACTGTTGCATAGCACATAGTAGATGCAATATTGTTTGGAACTGGATGTGTCCCCCCCAAATTCATGTTGAAACCCTTCCCCCCAAGTGATGTGATGGTCTTAGGAGGTGGCACTCCTGGGAGGTAATAAGGATTAGATGAGATGATGGCGGGGAGTCCCCATGAATGGATCAGTGCCCTTATAAGAGTCGTGAGAGAGCTTGCTCCCTCTCTCTGCTCTCCACCATGTGGGGATACAACAAGGAGTGGGCAGCCTGCAACCTGGAAGAGAGGTCTCAGCAGATTCTCACCATGCCGATACCCTCATCTTCCAGCCTATGGAACTATGGGAAATAAATCTCTGCTGTTTATGAGCCACCCAGTCTATGGAATTTTTGTTATAGCAGCCTGAGCTGATTAAGACAAATGCAGAATGAATGAACAAATGAATATTTAACTATTACAGAGTGGACAGAAGAGGCCTCACTGTTGTCCTTTGAAAGGCCAGCTTACAAGGTTGACCCTTGGCTGGTATCAGAGAATGTGAATTTTAGGAAGGTTCCCCATTCCCAGAACTGATAAGAGTGGCCTCAACTATTTGTACAAGCATTATGGCTTGCACTGAACACCTGCTTCCCTCTGGGAGTCTGGAACTTTGTTGTGTACCAGACAGAGGGTGCCTATGTAATCTGCCCTCAATAAAAACTCTGGACACTGAGTCTCCAATGAGCTTCCCTGGATGGCACCATTTCACATGTGTTGTCACAGTTCAGGGCTGGGGGGATTAAGCACGTTCTGTGTGGCTCCACTGGGAGAGGACTCTTGGAAGCTGGTGCCTGGTTTTCCCCAGACTTCATCCCATGCACAGTTTTCTTTGCTATTTTGCTTTGTGTCCTTTCATGGTAGTAAGTCATAACCATGAGTGCAACTAGATGCTGAATCCTGTGGGTCCTCCTAGCAAATCATCAAACCTAAGGGTGGTGGTGGGGACCCCCAACACAGAGGGTGACAAATTAACTCAACGAGGTTCTTCCAGAGAGTACAAATATTAGATTATTCTCCATGGGATATCCTAGGGTGTTCATTGTTTAAATAGAATTGGGAAATGCTGTGTTAAACAAAGGTGAGCCAGGATTTTTCAGAAAACAAAAAGATAAAAAATAAAGTGCTTCTGGGGGCTTTTAATAAGCTAATAGCAACCTTCCAAGGCAGAAATAGATTATATAACAGCTCCTCAACCCATCTGATTGCAGATTCTTTTAGAGCATGGCACGGGCTGGAGTTCTGTGGAACCCTCCTTGAGAAATGATGTACCCAGAGAAGACAGGTCCTAGAGCTCAGGCCATTGCCACATTGAGAATGAGGCGGCTGAGGATCCCAGTCTCAGAAGGTCTGAAACCCATAGGTCCCGAAAGACTGAAGAGATGGTCCTCGTGCTGCCCAAGATCTGGAGATCCTTAGAATAAATCCCTGTTTCTGAGGGTGATCTGTGCATGTGTCTTCCTTGCACTCTTAAAGAGCTCAACTAATACGGAATTATCCAGAACAAACAGTAATATAGCAAATTGGGTCTTTATTGAATGGTTTGCATTTAAGACTCTTAGCACATCAAACAGTGATATAAAAAAAAAAAGACATGCCAATTGACCTTCGGAATAAAAGAGTAAATGTAAGCAACATTTGTCACACTGACAGGCTTGGCAAACAGTGTTTTGATTTGCCAGCAGCCCTACTCCAGACAGCAGCCACTAGTTAGATACATAAACCATTAAGCTAAAAACAGAACTATCATTACAGGCATCATCTAGTAATTTGCAGGTAATTGACGGACATTAGTCATAATCACACACAGACACACACACACCCCCCTACAGACACATGTTCTCTCTGGTAATTCCCATCTGCATTTCATCAAGAGCTTCTAAGAACTGGGAAACTTGGAAAAATTGGGCTTTCTGTGCTTTTAAGTATATACTTCATAGACTTTTTTTATTCTTAGAGCATCCTGTGGGCTGGGGTACCATGGAACGCTCTCTGGGAAATGATATGCCCAGAGAAGGCAGGTCATGGAGTTCATGCTGTTGCTACGTTGGTCATGAGGCCACTGACATGCCTGGTCTCAGTAGCCCTGAAACCCCTTAGTGACCAAAAATCTGTAGAGAGGGTTCTTGTGCTGCGCCAAGATCTGGGGATCCTTCTAATAAACCCCCATTCCTGAGGGTGAGCCGGCATTAGCCAGGCAGCTGCTGAAAAACTCCAGCTTAAGTCCAGAAGATCTTCTCTAAAACGTTCCCTTCTATCCAGAAAACATCCAACAGATCTACAAACCTCTGCTTTCAGCTGAACATGTACATTTATCTTTTTGGAGGCCAGGATTCCTGTCGGTGTAGTTGGGTGGGAGCCGCACGTCTCCAAAACACTCTCCAGGATGCACGCAGGCTTTGGAAGCAAGGGCTGGAGTCTTAGCAGGGCCCCCTGCTGAGGTCTAAAAATAGGGGAACAGCACTGTGTGTTCAGAACACAAAGCCTCTCAGCCCGTCACTCTGTCAACACCCAGGAGTATTTCCCACAGAATTGCATATTCTAACTTTGCAGCAAGGAGTCCTGGATATTCTCTCCCTTCATGCTCTATCCCAACTCTTCCCGAAACACCTTCCACGGGATACTATCCAGTGCGATGTTAGATTTGCCTGAGAAAATGGGCAAATAGTTTTAGGAAATGCTACATGCAAAGTAGCACCATGGTTCCCAAACTGTGTGCCATGGTACCCTAGGGTGCCACAGGGAATTTACAAGAGTAGAGAGAGAGATTTTAAATGTTCCAGGGAGTCAGTGATACTCAGTATCTGGTGGACATGCAAAGTACTAGCTCGAGGTAGTTCGCAGTGTCAATGTGAAGCTGTGTTCCATTAGGTGACATCCTATCTTTGCAAAGCTGGATGTCTGGTGGTTGGTGTGATATAAAGTCGGTGTCACGTAAAAATCAATATGGAACAGGATACGAGGGTGGTGGTGTCCAATCTGATTCTAAGGTTTGAGAAGCCGTGCAGAGCCCAACAGGTACACACACTCCATGAGTAAGCAATTGTGGTTATTTAAGGATGAAATAAAAATATGACTTTTTTCTTTCAATTGGTATTCATTATTTTTTCAAACAGCTACAAAGTTGTTAGCGTATAAATACTGATTCAGCTATTTGGATCTAACTACTTAATAAATGGAGCTGATAGGTATTTCTTTTACTCATGGAGCACCACAGAAACAGTTAATGGCACTTCGAACTGAGAAATGTTGGAAACCTCTGCATTAGTGTATTAAAGGCTCTGAGAAGTCCTGCAGCAAGAAAAACAGACAAACACAGTTGAAGCCAGCATGCCCTACACTTCTTGGTCCAGCACCCCCATGAACAGCCTTCTTTATGACATCAGCTCTGGAAACCTAGGCAGACGTTACTCAGGATTTGCGCTATGTTCTGATAGGTTCAAAAAAGAGACCAGAGGCTGACTTATGCCCATTATCAACACAAAAATTATTTCTCATCAATCATTCATTCAATAAATATCGATTGTGTGCCCTATTAAATGTCATGTGCTATGCTTGGTTCTGAGGATAGACACTTATAAGGAATGGACCTGGCCCTCAAGTGTCCACCCTCAAAGGGAGGCATTAATTACATTACTTTATCTGGAAATTCAGCCTTTTCTCCTCACCTTCATTATTCCCATGCTGGTTCCAGCCACCTCCATCTCTTGCCTCAGTTATTGCAATAACCTCCTAACTGGTCTCCCCACCTCCCCCTTGTCCCTCGACAAACCATCTCAACACAGCAGCTGACATGATCAGTTTAAGTCAGATCATGTCACTTCCCTGCTTACTCTTCTAAAGGGTCCCACTTGATTTGGGATAAAGCCAAAATCTTCATAGCAACCTAAATGCCCGGGCAATCTTCTGCCACCACTAAGCACTCCCACTCCATCACCTCTCCCTCTTTATCACCAACTAGTCTCCCCCTGCTCACTGGCTCCAGCTGTAATGGCCTCTTGCTGTTCCTCAAACACACCTGGCAAGTTCCTGCCTCAGGGCCTTTGCACTTGCTGTTCCCTCTGCTTTCCCCAGTTATCCTATCTCTTATCTCTTCCTCACATGTGCATGGCTGGTTCTCTCATCTTCTTCACGTTTTTGTTCACACATCACCTTTACACTGAGGTCTTAGATGACCACTCTGTTTAAAATTGCAGCCCTTGGCCTCCACCCACTTCCTGGCTCCTCTATCTCTGTCCTGTGTTTTCTCTATAACATTTATCACCATCTGACTTACTATATACTTAATTAATCCTTATTTATTAAGTTCACTTTCCCCACTAGCATGTGAATTCCCTGAGGGAAAGGATTTTTGCCCATTTGATCCCCTGGCCTGTGCCCAACATAGAGAACAGCGCCAGGCACACAGTATGAGTTCAGAAGTCATTTTATTATTGCTGAAGACACAGCGGTGACATGACACTGTAAGCGCAGTGATAAAGATGTGCCCAGGGAACTCCACATCCCCAGCCTGAGCTGACCTAAAAGGACAAATCCTGACCCAATCATCCCAAGGGCACGGAGGGTAATGGGAAGACACGGAGGTCATTTCAAGCAGAAGGGATGCCACGAGCAGAGGAAAAACAAAGCCCAACTTTACATGTAATTTATGAAATTGTTCTCCAACCACCGACAGGCGAACAAACAGATACACCAGCTGTTCAGCCCCCCCGCCCCCATTTGCCGTGACTGCTTAATCACCAGTCTCCCCAAGAGAGGGGATTGTTCTGGAGGCTGCTCAGCCTTCCAGCAGATGCAGACTTTATTTGCCTCCAAAGGATCCTGGAAAACCCCAGCCCAGGTTGGTCTTCCGTGACAGGGGCTGAAGCCTCCGGCACTGTAGGTCAGGACGGTTGGTGGGGTGGAAATGGGGAAAGGGACTTTGACTTTGAGGAAGAGGGACCATGATGTTCCAGAAGATGTTGCCTCTGTGTCCATCTTCCCCAAAGCAGGCCGGTGACATCCCCTATTTGGGAATAGGAGCTGCTCTCCTTCCATCAAGGCTGTGCTTCAAGTCTGAACCACATCAAGGGGCTCCAAGGAGAAGGTGAGACCTCCCTCGGCCCTCAGACGGTGCCGCTCAAGGACTGGCGCTCCCTGGAAGAGCTCTGCATTCTCTGTGCCTCGAGTACTAGGCAGACACAAACAGCAACAGTTGTCCAAGCATCAGTGAGTGGCCAGCGGTGTCCCTCCCTGGAGATTCTCCATCCTGAGGACTTGTGCCCACCCAGCTTCTGACAGCTGCTGGGGCCACCCTGGGAAGGGAGCAGGTGGAGCTCAAGATGCTGAAAATGTCTGCAAGAGGATGGGGAGGCTGGGCCAAGAGAATGGGGTGGCCCGCGCCTGCCTGCTCCTGCCCCAGAGGGCCCTTGCTGTCGGCCACCAGAGCCTGTTCTGAGCATGGTCGCTGGTCTGAAGAGACCAGGTCTCCCCATCAGAGGCAGCACTTTACTGCGGCCCCGGCCGCACCTGTGCCCAGGTGAACACTAAGCATCACCATTATCGGCTGCTGCACCCCCACCCCCGGCAGGTGCTGAATATGCAAGAGAGGAGCTTAGGCCCTGTCCTTGTGAACTGGACAGCTGAGCCTCCTGGACACGGTCGGAGGGCAGGGCCAGGCCCAGGATACACAGGGCACCGTGTCCGCTGTCTTTCCATGCTGCAGGGAACCACGGCCTTATGGAGGCACTGTGCAGATTCCCTTCTGAGTAAGATGAGTGACAGGGGTGCTACTTGGGCTGGGGTTTCAGGGCCAGGCTGGGCTGTGGAAACAGGGCCAGCAGGGCCCACAGTGGTGCAGCGTGAAGCCCATGCTGGAAGCCAGGCCACAGGGGAGTGCTGACGGTGGCTGTGAACAGTGGAGGGTCAACCTGAATGATCACATGCAAATGCAAACAAGCGATGTGTGTAGTTAGGGGCAAAGAGCCCTCCCTGTGCCCTCAGCCGGAGCCCTCAGAGGACGGGGCCACAGGGGCAGGGAGACAGTCTGGTCACCAGGGACTTTTTGCAGAGGGTTCGCGGAATTGCTCAGGCTCTATTTCCCAGTGTCTGTCTGACTCTGTAACTCTGGTCTGGCTCCCAGGACTTTCCAGGGCCACCATGTTGCACAACTCTAAGGGATGCTGTTCACATCACAGCCCAGGGCCCTGGACTCAGAACTGTCGCCTTGTCCCTGAATTCTCTCTCTTCTCCTGGAGCCTCAGAATCAGACAACCATCAGCTTGAATTTGGACCTGATTTTCACCCCCTGGAGGCCATCTTTTCTATCATCTTTGGTGCCACACTCTGCAAAACGGAGACTGATGCAGCGCAGTCCCATAATCCCCGAGATCCTGCCCAAGTCCACGGAGAGTGAAACGACACAAAGGAAGACATGGAAGCCTGGAGACCGCGGCAAGACTTAAGGGAGTGACGTGCGAAAGTGATGAAGGTGTCGGGCTCATAGAGAGGTTCCCACTGATCACGCCTCCTGATGTTGCCCCGTCTTCATTCTCCATCAGCCGCTCAGGTTTATTTCCCTCGTAACACTGGATGCCTCATTTGTACCTTATTTGTTAATTGCCTATCTTCCTCTGCTTGAAGGTGAGCTCCGTTTAGAGCAAGGATTTCCTCCACCTAGCTGCTCAATAAACACGTATGAAATGGAATGAATGAGTGAGGAGCTGGTGGTGTCTGAGCAGCCCTAAGAAGAAAGTGTTTCCAGAAGAATGAGGTCAATGGCAGCAAACACTTTGGAGGGGACTGGTAAGGGAGAACCAGAGGGTCGACGGATGTGGCAGTGAGGAGAACAATGGTGACATTTTCCGGAGCAGCATTGGCGGAGCAGTGAGACTGAAACTGGGTTACCATGGGTTAAGCTGTTAATAGGAAGGAAGAAAGTGAAGACAATGAGTCTAGGTGGCTCTCTCAAGAAGGAGCGTTGAAAGGAAGAAGGTCAACAGAAAGCTACTGTTGAACAAAAGCCTTCTTTGCCCCCTAATCAGAAAATGTTCATTTCTACCTTTCTCTCCTGCCAATCCCTTCCTGTGCCTTCTCTCAGGGCACACACCATTTATCATCTCTCATTACTTTCTTTTTTAATAGAATAAGCAAGTTCATTTGTTTCAGTCTGATATTCATTCTCTTGGCAGAATAATAATTGATACCTTAAGTGACCTCATTCATGAGCAGGGACAATTAGAACGATGTACGGAGGACAATTCGCCATGTTGCCTGTCTAGGAAGACTGAAAGGTCCGAATGGCACACTTCACCAATGGGTGACTAACTCCTCATTAGTCCACTTTCTTGGGTCCCTCCAAGCAAAGAGGAGACAAGAAATCCCTGAGGAAGGTTAAAATTTAGGGGCACGCATAGTGTCAATAGGGTTCTATTTTCACTGCTGGCCTCTGCCCCTGTTGAAATCTGCTTCCTGTCTTTCTCTCTTGGGGAAAACTGTTCTGCATCGCTCTAGAGGTTTCCGAAAAGGCAAATGAGAATACAACTTTCATAGATGAACCTTTCAAAATGCAGTACGAAAGCATGCCATTTCAAGGCAACCTCTGGCGCATCTTTCGATCAAGTGGAATGCCCTCTGCAAAGTGCGTTATCATCACCTTCCTTCTCTTTGGGAAGGTGGGAAAATCAGGAAAAGGCGACAGGTGTGGAATAGTTGGGTTTTGACAAGGCATTTATAAATGCACAAGAAGAGGGAAGGTGGGCAAGACATTATCACAATAAGAGATTCTTTCCTGGCTCAACAACCACACACAGATGTCAACTGGGAACAGGTCTTTGTGACACAGCCCGGTCCTCAGTCCTGCCTTGTTAACTATCATGTTTAAATAAATTCCTTATTTTGGAACAATTTGAGATTTATAGAAAAGTTGCAAAGATAGTACAAAAAGTTCCCATACACCTTTCATTCAATTTCTCCTAATGTTGTCGTTTTCCATAACCATGGCAACTGGGCAAAATGAAGAGCTGAACATTGGCATTTTACTATTAACTAAATTGCAGTCCTTCTTTGGATTTTACCAGTTTTCCCACAAAGGTCCTTTCTCTGTTCCAAGATCCAGTCCAGGCTACCACGTTACCTTTAGCACCATCACATTTAATGTCTTATATGGGAACATAGATGGCACACTGGTCAACTAGGGCTGGTATAACCAGCCAAATCCAAAAGATCCCCTCAGCCTTCATCTAAAAGACTTAATCTAGAAGCCAGACAAGAGTAAACTTGGTCCTTGGATCCTAGACCCAAACTGCAAAAGTAGTTGCCGAACACTCCTGGAGCTCATGGCTGACTCTGACCGTGCACCCTGGTGCCAAGAAAGCTTACGAGACCTTGGGACACCTCCCCAGGACTAGAGTGTCCACAGGGAGAGGGCGATGATTCTGGTCGGTCCGTGTGGGTTTGTTTACCTCCTAACTGCTTTTATGTTTCTGTATCATTTTTAAAAATAAGAGTCTTTCAGAAACACAAGAAAGCTTAGAGAAGATCATAACAAGCACCCATGTGTTTAACACCTGCTGGGAAATGAAGTCTCGCGAACACAGTCAGAGCCCCGGGGAGCTCTCCCTCCCTGGACATGGTGACAAGACCCTTCATAGCTGGGCCGCTGCCTCTTTTCCCGTCAGTCATTGGCCCTCACCCCAAACAAACAAGCAAAAAGCCAATTCACCCCCAGCTCCCCAGCCATACAGAATGTCCCCGAATATCGCCATGGTGCACACTCTCCGATCCCTTTACACCCACTGTTGCCCCTGCCTGGACTCGTCCCACCCCAGCCGTGCCCTACCATCTTCCAATTCCAACTTCTTCCTTAAGACTTCATTCGAGCGGCACCTCGTTAGTAGGGCCTGCCCTGGTTCCTCCAGGTGCTCCACCTCTGAACTTTCCTTGCTCTGGACCCATCTCTCCAGACTGCACTGACCTATCTATTTCCTTTATGTTTCTGCCTCAACACCTCAAGCTCCCCAAGGTCGGGGCCATGTCTGGTTCATCTCTAGATTCCCGAGGTCCAAGCACTGGGGAATGTTTGAAAGCCTGCCACTCAGTGTGATGATTAAGAAAATAGTCTCCGGAGCTAGTAGTGCTTGGGTTTGCATCCTGGCTTTGCTACTTACTGGCTGTGTTAGCCTGGTCAGCTTCCTTAACTTCTCTGTGCCTCATTTCCCCTTTGTCCAATGGGGGATTAATAATGGTGTCTCTCACTCATAGAGTGTTGAGATGATTCAATGACCGATGCTTAGAATGGTGCTTGGCACTATTATTAGGAGCTATTATTATAATTATTTCTATCAAAGTGTTTGGTACCTGGTAACTAGAGTCACCTGGGCCGGGTTTCTACAAAAGTAGGAGCTGGGTTAAAGATCTGGGTGCAACTGAGTTTATTGGTGAATTGATCCCAGAAGGCACAGTGAGGCAGAGGGAAGTGCAACAAGAGAGGGAAGGCAACCCACACAGAGGTCCTGGTCACATAGGTGCCATTGGGAATGAAGGGAGCTGAATCTCACTGGGGGAGCTGGGAGTAGGTGCAGAGCATGCAGCTGGGTTATGCTGTTGGCAGGAGAGGAGGCTGGGTATTTATCCACCAATCACCTTCCTTTGTTGGTCATTGGTTGCTCCTGGGAAATTAGCTCCAACCAATGAGCTATGGTCGGGGCATCTATGGTCTGCTGGGTCTCCCCTCAACTCCCATTGGATACTTGAGCACATCTGCATGGAGAGTGGGGGACAAATGCCCCACAGGACTTCGGACTGTGCCCCTGGCTGCCTGGCTTCCTGCTCTCCTCAAGTCCCTCGAGAGCTGCTGGCCCCCTGCCCCGTCTCTCCCATTGACTCCATCTCGATCCCAGCTTCCCAGAGGCTGGCACCACAGACATGCAGCAGCACTGAAAACTGATTGGGGTGACTGGCCAGCGGGCCACGCCATCCTCGGCCCCAGGCTGACGGCTGGCAGAAAGCTTCCCCACTCCTTCTCCTAGGCCCCTCAACCCCAGCCTCCCTCGCCAGTCCCACTCTGACATTTCTTTCTGCAGCTTTAGTAGCTGGCAGCTCCTGGCAGGAGCGATGCCCTGGCACGCTGGCAGGACCCATAGCAACACGTACAGCCCATTAAAGAGATTTGTGGTTGGGTCCCCGCCCCCTCCCGGCAGGAGGCTCAGAGGCTGGGCCAGAGAGAGGTGGGCGGAGAGAGGATCCAGCTGCCCACTCCTGCCCTCCGCTCCTGCAGCCCTTCCACCTCCTCCTCCGGCTGCCAGCTTCCCATTCCTCCATTCTGCAACCCCCTCAGCCAGCTTGTCCCTGGTGCCTGGTAATTAGGCTGTGTTTATTAAACCATGGGCTCCGGCTCTGCTCACCGGAACTCTGCTTACTGTAGATTTTCCTGCGAGGACTGCAGAGATCGTAAAAACAACAAACCACCTTGTCTCTCTGGCTTATTTACTAACTTGGCCATAAATAATCAGGGCGATTTGCATATTACTACTGGGCTTTTTATAGCACAACGTGTCTGAGCGCTGGCAGGCAAGCTGGGGGCTGGGGCACGGAGGTGAGCCTGCTCTGGGCTGCAGTGACACCGGCCAGAGGGGCTTCTGACTTCTTCCTTTAACCCAGAGCGTCTGGCAGGCTTGGCATCTCCTGGCCTGAAAGCAGAGCGGGAAGCAGTGAGGGGTGGAGGGCGTGGGAGGAGGGGAAGCCAGGCATACCATCGGGTTGTGGGCAGAGATGGGTACAGCTGTAGCTGGAGGTGCTATCTCCAGGATGTCCCTTTACAAGGGATGGCCTTAGTGCTGGGAGAGCAGAAAGGCCGCCCTCTGCAGGGTCCTGTGTCACATGGGAGCTGGTCCGCGCAGAGCGCTCGTACACCCAAATCAGACCCCTGGCTCTGTCGCTTACTCCCTGTGTGACCCTAGGCAGGTCACTTCCCCTCTCTGATCCTTGTTTCCTCCATCGAAATGGAGAGAATGGTAGTACTGACCTCGGAAGAACTTTGGGATGATTCAGTGAGTTAATACAGGGAAGGCGCTTAGCATGAGGCCGCCATAGAGTAAGGGGTTGAGATGACGACGACGACGATGATGATATAGAAACAAATCCTCTACACTCCTATAGCTAACGAACACAATTTATGAAGAAAAATAAACTAAACCCCCTCTAAGGAAAGAGGAGTTAGCCGTCAGCTCGCAGTCTGCAAGGCTGAGGGGTCAGAATGGGAGTGTGAGAAGGACCCGCAGCAGCAGAGGGACTCGACACCCACCAAGGTGACAGGCCGAGGAGCAGGCCAGGTTCAGAGCTGGAACTGCCACCTGTGCCTGCCAGCTGGGGATGGGCGGGTATGGGGTGGGTGTCAGCCCTGAGGGTGCCCTCAGGTCCGCGGGGCCGCCCCGCCCTGGTTCTCAGTACACACAGTTGCCTTACAAAGCTCAGGTCAGCCCCTTTCCCAGAAGACTAGAGCCTGCTCCCCACACCGCAACCCTGGATTGCCTTCTTACTCCACCCCTGCCGGACTGAAGCATTTTAACAAGCCAGAAGCCCTGGATGCTACATTCTTGGACCCCAACTTGCTTTCAACCTTGCAGGGGATCCCGGCCTGAACTAGGGGTTCAGGCTCCTCTGCCCCTTGGGCAATGGTCAGGGAACATCCCAGGCAATGAAACCCAGCCCTGGTTCCCCCCCCCCCCCCCCCCCCCCCCCCCCCTTCCCCCCCCCCCCATAGTTGAGGTCCCTGCAAATCTGGACACTGGGCTCCTTGCAATGTCCCAGGGGACAGAAGCATGAAGGGCCATGGCAGCACACGAAGAAATGAGCAATGACCCCAGGAATGTGCCTGACTGGAACCTGCAGGAGTCACAAAAGCTCCAGGACCCAGGGACATTGTCACCATGAGATGGCCACTACATGTGAAGAAGGACAGAGTGGTCAATATCGCCAGGAGTTAGGGTGCTTCCAGCGACCAGTGATAGCCCCCCAGTGGTTGGGAGGGGCAAGCAGGGGCTTCCTTCAGTGCCTAGAGAAGGACCCCCACCTGCTGGCTCAGGGCCATTTGCCAGGCATGCCCCTGCCTGGCATCCTGTCCCCTCCGCTGTGCTGCCCTACCCTCCAGATCCCTGGGGGTCCTCTGGGACTCTCACACCAGTCCCCCAGCAGCCTCTCCTCTAGCACCCTATTTACGTCCAGCAGGAAGCTTATCGAAAGCTGTAATCACTTGGTTTTATTTGTTTCGTCGTTTACTTTTTAATCTCTCCTACTACAGGCTAAATTTGGAAGAGAAGGGAATTGATGTGCTTTGTTCCCCCACTGTTTTCCCACCTCCTTGTTCACCCCTGCAGGGTGACCACATGGCCCAATGTAATTAACACATCATACGGGTCGCCCTCAGTGCCTGGCCCCGATACATGCTCAGTGACTATTTGGGGAATGAATGAATGAGTGAGCGCAGCAGTGGGCGCTGCCATTGTGGCTACCGCAGCACGCCCCGGGCCTGGTGGGTGTCTCTTGCTTTCCTAATCCTCTGCCCCAGATCCCTGTGGTCTGAATCCTCATCAGCCACCACCCTTTGGACTCTCATCTGGCTCGTCCCTTCTCATCTGTATTAGTTCAAATGCTCATCCCTCCACCCCCTCCATGCTAGACCAGTGGTCATCTTCACAGGGCCACCTCTGGGCTGCCAGAAGCCACAGGCGTGGATGGTTGGAATGAACACCTGAGAGCACAGCACACCTGTGAGATGGGGAAGAGAGGGAGAGAAGAAAGGCAGGATAGCACAGGGTGCCAGGAGCTGAGGGTAGGGACAAAGACAGGAAGGCCTAACAGAGGTGATGCCTCAGAAGGCAGGGAGGGCGAGCTAAGAAAAGGCCCTTGGGTCAGACGCACGAGCATCCTGCGAAGAGGATCTGGGGGCAGGGGGCGGTGCTCAGAAATGGGACTTCAGGAGACGATGCAGATATGGACAATGAGTGCAGAGATTTCCTGGGAGCAGTTTAGAAGTGGAGGGGAGAGACTATGGGCAGCTGGGAGGGGAGGAGCACGTAGGTGTGCAAGCGAGGGGTTTTTCAAATTTGCTTTTGAAGAATGATAATAACCAAGCCTACGTGCAGGCTGAAGTGAAGGAGCAGGAAGAGGGTGAGTGAGAGGTGCAAGGAGAGAGACAATCAGTGGGGAACAGTCTAAGTGGGAATAGACCCGAGAGCCAGGGGGAAGGGTCGCCTCGAGGGAAGGGGGGCAGATGCAAACCTGGCAGGTCTCTGAGGCAGGAGGGGACCTCAGGAGGATGAGAAGTGAGCCCTTCTGCTGAGTGAAGGACCAGCCCCCTAACGGGTGGGGCCCCATGCAAAAGGCAAATGCAGGCCCCTTTTTCAAAAATTATTAGGAATTTCAATATTAGCAGAACACTCAACCAAGTGTGGGCCCTTCCCAAGCACAGGACTGTGTGACTGCACAGGTCGCACACCCAGGAAGTCAGTCCTGGCTGTGCACGAAGATGAGAAGAGTGGGCGATGTCAGGAGACCAGAGGAGGTTTGGAGAGGCCAGCAAGGCCTATGATCCTAGATGCAGGATGGAGGAAACCGTGGCGGTCTGGACCAAGGGGAGGACCACAGGTAGCCAGTGCAAGGCTCCAACTGGAGCTGCCCAGCAGACATCCGCAGCTCCAAGGACCCCGGAGGCACACAGTGGGAGTTATCCAGGGAGTGGATCAATGCCTTTCCCCTCCAGCCTACCCTGACCAGCCCCATGCCACTGCCCTCCTCAAGGCTTTCTAGGGCTCTCCAGTGCCTCCAGGAAAACCCACTTCCTCCATCAGCCGGCCTTACACCTGCCTTTCCAACCAATCACCCATCTTCAATGTGGTCTTCAATGTGCAAGACCGAGTGCTTGTTTCACGTAAGCTCAGAACCTTACTTCTCAAGACTCCCCCAAACATGTCTGAGATGGGCCCTCCTCCAGCATTGCTCACCCTGGACCCTCTCCATGGAATGCCCTCCCTTGTCCCGTCCTTCCAGCCAAATCTGATTGGTTCTTCAAAGCCCAGCTTGGATCCTTCCAGGAAGTCTTCATAGATAAGACACTGCCTTGTGACAACTCTCAGGCCACCAATGATCCTATATCCAGCCTGTGAACTGGGGAGGAGTCAGGGGGGCAGAGGTGGGGGGCTCAGGTCCTCATCCCTGTCTGCCCCTGCAGCACTGAGCACCATGAAGACTCATGCAGGTTTTCATGGTGATAGGATGAGAGGCGGGGAGACCCCAGAAAGGCTGGCTTCCTCCCATTGGTCTAGGACAAATTAAGAGGAGGAAAAAAGGAAACAATTATAAAACAGAATATACAGTATGATACAATTTCGGTAAACTCAATGTACAAGTGTGTGTGAGGGGGATGTTATCAGTGGATCTTTCTGGGTGGCAACATTACAGCGGATTTTTTAAAATTCTCCTTTGTAACAGTCTGCATTTTCCCAGTTTTCTGTAGTTGGAATATATTTATATAATGAAAGCATGGTATCAAAGGAAGAGAAGGAGTAGAATTAGGAAGCCTAGGATGGGGAGGCAGGTACAGCCTAGAGGGAGTTCTGAAGGGTGGCGCGTCTCCCGTGCCCCTCAGCAGACCCCTCCCCAGACCCTGGGTGGCCTGGAATCCCGTCTCATCTAAAGCCAGGCTGCCCAGCTCCCAGGCAACAAATCAGGCAACAAATAAGAGACTTGTGCAAGTCATGGGGCTCCCTGTTTCTATTTTTTTCCTCTCTCTTCCACTTTGTATTTTGTAAGAATTTAATTTTAAACTCTCCAGATGCCATATTTTTTATCTTTCCAATTGGAGCTTTGCGGAAATGGAGTAACGGAAGTGCCATGTATCTTGTTAATGGAACAGGATAAAAAGACCCTGAAGGCGTGGAAAGTAGTTCCTGTCCAGTCCCCCCGTTAGCTGGGATGCACAGAGGCCCCACCCACCTGCATCCCCAGGAGCTTTTTGTCACAACTGGAGGCAGCTAATTGCACAAGAGATGGTAACCTGTAAGTATGGAAGAGACCTTGGGACAGAAAGAAGGTCACAGTTCCTGACCCCTACTGCAGTGCAATTTTGCCCCCGTCCAGGGACATTTGGCAACGTCTGAACACAATCTTTAGTTTCTGTAAGGGGGAAGGGGCGCTACGGATAGGCCAGGGATGCTGCTAATTATCTTACAATGTGGAGCACAGCCCCTGGAACGGAGAACAACCCAGCTCCAGAAGTCATCAGGCCTCGATGAGAAAGCCTGCCCGACAGGGTGCCGCTCTGTGAGGCCCCCTCAGGAGCATCATCTCATTCTGGCAGCAAGGCGGCCTCCCACGGCCACCCCTCCTTGGGTTATCAGCACCGTCATCAAGGCTCTCTCACAGCGGAGGACATGCCCTGGCTTCCCCTAGGCGCTGAGGGCCAACGCTCACAGCTTGCACACTATCCCACTGTTAACGGGGTGGCGGGGAGGGGGGAAGCAACAGCCTGTATTCAAATCCCCGCACCACCACTTACAAGTCACTTAATCTCCCTGTGCCTCAGCTTCGTCCTCTGTAAGATGGGGACACCTACTTCACAGGGATGTTGTAAGACTTGAAAGAGTTAATCCATGTCGAGAGCTTAGGGTGGTGCCTGGGGCAGAGACAGTGCTAGATAAATGGTAGACATTAATATTACCTAGGGGAGTGGAGCAGATGGCTGGGCCCCACAACTCACCACAACCACAACACATCCCACGCACAAACACACACACTTCGGCTCTGGTTCCCCGAGCCCACGCACGAACACACACACTTCGGCTCTGGTTCCCCGAGATGTCTTTGAGGCCTGACAACCTGTTACGATTATTGCTGTCCATGTGCACAGCCCAAGAGGTCAGAAGTATTGTTCTGACCCCATTTTCCCAGGGATGAGATTGTCGGTCCACTGGGTGAGGGGACTGACTTAAGTGTCTCCATATCTGGATATGGGATCTGGGTATGGGATCCCCACAGCAGGACATCAGGATGAGACAAGACCCCGTTGTGGGGAATTTGCTGGCCTCCCCTCCAGTGGGGAGTCCAGTAGGACAGATGTGGCTCTTAGGACCCTCAGCTCTTGACCTTGGCGAATCTGAAATCAGCCAGAGCACCTTCTACCATGGCCTCTGACCTCAATGGGCCCCAGGAGCTGGCAATAGACTAGGACAGGGCCCAGCAAGCACCCACCGGGCCCTCCGAGATTCTGCAGTGGCATTTTGAGGCAGTAATATTTGGATCCAGCCTAAAAATAAACTCTTATGCCTTCAGCTATTTTTATTACCAAGTAATACATGTCACTGGCAGCTGTCAGGGGGGGTCCATGGCACACATGCCTGGTAACAAAAGCGTGGTCTGTACATTCTGACACTGTCACTTTAATGTGGATGCTTTAAAATGGCCAAGCCAGGAAGTCCTGCTGGGGCAGTGTTTCAGGATATACATTTGAGTTGACTGTGCTGAAGATGGGGGATGCAGAGGGCAGAGAAGTTTGGGGAGAGGGCAGGGGGAGGGATGGGGGGGACCATAAGCATGAGAACAGAATGAGGACCCATCCCAGAGGGAGGTGCAGCCCAGCAAGGGAGGACAGCCAAGGGTGGCCTCTGAATCTCTACTCTGGACCTGGCTCCACTGTGGCCTCTCCTTCTCAATGGCCCTGACCCCCTTTGCTTCCGCTGGTCTTTAAGGCCCTGTTCTCTGACCCCACAAGTGACAGTCCCTGCAGCAGCAAAGCCACAAAACTGGGGCAGAAACCAATGCAAAAACCCTGCTCGGCAAGAGGACACTCCCCGAGACCCTCTCCTTTCTCCTGGGCCTCCCTCTCCCCACTCCCTCCCTCCTTCATGATGTGCTTTCCTCTGTGGTGTCTTCCAGATTGTCTGGAATGAATCTTCCTCCTCTCTCCCATGCCCAGGTCTGCCTTCAGGTCCCCCAACCTTTCCTTCTCTTCCTCCCGCTACCTTCCTGCTCCCACAGATGGGGCAAACTCTGCTGGATGTGCACAGAACCCCTGATGCCAAACAGCAGACTCCTCAGGCCTGCGCTGGGGTCAAAATCTCCAGGAAGCAGCCGTGAGAAACCATTCCCCCAAATCTCCGCTTCTCTCCTTCAGGTCTAGATCAGCCTGAGTACAAGGGCCCCGGCCCTCTGCAGGGCGGTGGCAGAGCCAGCAGGCCCTGGCTTTGGACTCAGCCGACCCGGGTTAAGTCCATCTCTCGGGCTGACCGGCTCTTGAACCTGGGACAGTGATCCCACCCTCTAAACCGTTTTCTTATCTGTACACGGGAACGATAATTCCTCCTGGAACTGTCATGAGGAGTAAATGAGGTAATTCACAGAAAGCCTTTAGCACCGTGCCCAGAACATAGTGAATGCCCAACAAAGCGTCAATTTCTGTTATTATTACTGCCGTCCATGTGCACAGCCCCTAAAGCTGGAGCTCTGAATCTGGGGCTCAAAGATGGGTCCCACGGAGTTTATGTGTCCATCGAAATTAAATGCACATTGTTAAATGACTGTGTGTAGATTTGGGGAAGAGGGGACAGTCCAGGGCTATCATCAGAAGTTCAGATAGGTCTATAAACCCCACCCTGCCCAAGTTTGGAACCTGGGACAATACTGCACGGTGGTTAGGACTCGGAGCTCTGAAGTCTGATCTCTTGGGTCCACATTCTGGCTCTGCCACTGACTGGCTGTGTGACCTTGGAAAGTCACTTGGCTACTCCTCAGTTCAGTTTCCATCCATAGTATGGGGACAATAACGATACCTGCCTCACGGGGCTGCTGAGAGCACTGCATGACATGTTTCCTATCAAGCTTAGAAGAATGCCAGGCACATATACACGCTCCATATGTGTGTTATATGCAAAATCACACACATTGTAAATAATTGTATGGGTTAATTTTTATTATCGGGAACCACTGTCCTAGAGCCTGCTTTTGACTTGTTTCACCCTCTTCCTTGCTCACTTCCTCCTGCTTCCCACTTCCTGCCTTTGAATCGCCTCTCCGTCAGCATCCCCTGCTCATTGGCATCATGAAACACCATCTCGGTTGGCAGAGACAAGGGGCAGAGGACAGAAGGGAGGGGAAAGGAATGAAGTGTGGGGTTAGCAAGCAACCTGGTGGATGGGGGTGTGCACTGAAGCTGGAGGCTCAAGGCCTGGGGGATGGCAGGGCCCTGGGGACTGTGTCTGACGTGAAGTCAGGAGTCAGGAGCAGAGCCCAGCTGCTGGGAGAAATGGGCTAGCAAGAGTTAAATGGAGTCCAGGCTTGGCGCAGGGAGCCAGGGCTCAGGGCAGGCTGGGACCCAGCAGGGCATGGACCAGCCAGGGAGCTGAGCACACCACGCCCAGCAGGCATCTGACTGTCCGGGGCGCCCAGATCCTGGGCCCAGAACGCCATGCCCTGAGTCACCCTCTGGTAAGAATGGGGCCTCTCCACAGTCAGGATGGGCTTGGGGTCCGGGGAACAGCATTGTCTGCAGTTGAGCAGGAATGGGCACAGTGGAGAGTGACACTGAATAATCAAATTAGAAACATCACAAATTCCTGGAAATGAGGCTGAAAACGACTCTGCTCTGAGGGGCTGGCAATCAATGGTATTGGCAGGCCTGTCAAGCCCATGTAGATTCATAGCGAAAGTCGTGTTGGCTCCTAACATAGCCAGCAGGAAAGGCACATTCCAGGACGAACAGGCTCACCCCCACCAGAACCACAGTGGGCAGCCAGAGAAGGCTGGCCTTAGGGGATGGACTCAGAAATGATCCCACTCCCTCACACATGATTTCTTTCAATGACTCACAGCCCTGAGTAGTGATTAGCGGGAAAAAGACTGAGAAATAGATGTTTACTCAAATTCTACGCTTGATCGGAATGAAATACACATCATTACCCATAAAAGTAGGATTAAGACAACAGAGCATTATTTGCAAACGATCAGCAGTCATGGGCACAGATATAAACATGTGGAGAAGATGTAAATCTGAGCAATGAACGTTCTAGCACTATTGCCACTAAGACGCAGTTCCCACGTCCTGCCTGGATTCATTCATGCCAGAGTCTTCACTTTTACTCGATTCCTCTCCATTTAACAGATTCTATAAAGGATGGACCAAAGGACTTGTACATAAGCAAACAATATTCTGCCATTCGGGGGAGCCAGGGTCCCAAGGGCTGCCGGGAAGGGTATCAGAGATCATCCTGAGTAGGCCATGAACCGGCAGCATCAGGTCATCCAGAAGCTCCCTGGGGAGTACAGAATCTTGGGCCCCCAGACCTACAGAATCTGAATCGGCATTTTCGCAAAATCCCCAGGTGACTTACGCGCACATTAAAGTTTACCAAGCCCCCATCTAGACCACTGTTTGTTAATCTTTTAAAACTCTGGGGCCCCTTGTGCTGCACACAAAATGACCACTTCCTTCCTAACCGTGGTTTAAGATTTCCAAATAAAGTGAATACCAACAATTGAAAGCAACGGTTGTCCTGAAGATGCCTTTGAAACTAAGGATACACCTCCCCTCTGGTTCCCACCTAGAATATTTGATGCGACCCCACTCCCCCCACGCCAGGGGTCCGGGTTGGAGGAGAAGCATCCCCACAGGCAGAGAATCACTGGTCTATAGAGCAACAGCCCCCCACGGTACAGGAGAGGAGTCCGTGGTGCAGAGACGGACAGCCCCAGATGCCCCAACTTCTCCACTGATTCTTCCAGAAGTAGGAAGTTCGGTGCATCCTGAGGCACAGAGCCCCAATTCTTGATAGATGCGCGTGTTAGATATGACCTGAAGTTTGCTCCCCTGTCACGTCCATTTCACAGCCTGAGCGCCACCATCTGATGTCGGTCTTTGTGTCCTTTGCCCAGGACATCATCTCCCCTAGGAATCTCCTTCCTCCAACTAAACACCCCAAAGTCCTTCAACTTCCATCTTGCCACAGAAACTAAACCCTTCTTCATCCTGGTCCTTCTCCTTTGGACTTATTTCAGTTTGTCAATGGCCTCATTTGCGTATGGGTGGAGAGTAATATAGTCAAGGTTTTCCCTTTTCTTTTACATTTTAATTTGTATTAATTGAAAATGCATTTTTATTGTATAAATAACAACTACAGTGCAAACTTTAGGGTGTTTTTGGTGAGGAAGATTGTCCCTGAGCTAACATCTGTGCCAGTCTTTCTCGGTTTTGTATGTGGGATGCTGCCACAGCATGGCTCGACGAGCAGTGTGTAGGTCCATGCCTGGAATTCAAACTTGCAAACCCTGGGCTGCTGAAGTGGAGTGCATGAACTTAACCACTATACCACCAGGCCAGCCCCCCAATTTTTTGTTTTAAAGAAGGATGCATTTTTTTTTCTTAAAGATTGGCCCTCCGCTAACATCTGTTGTCAATCTTCCTCTTTTTTTTTTCCTTCTCCCCAAAGCCCCCCAGTACATAGTTGTATATTCTAGTTGTAGGTCCTTCTGGTTCTGCTATGTGGAGCACTGCCTTAGCATGGCTTGATGAGTGGTGCTAGGTCCACACCCAGGATCCAGACTGGTGAAACCCTGGGCCGCCAAAGTGGAGTACACGAACTTAACCGCTCAGCTACAGGGCCAGCCCCCCCCCCCCAATTTTTTTAAAATAAAGATTAGAAGATCATTTATAATCAAGTCATCCTAATATCTATATTATTAGCATGCTGCTATATTTCCCTCCAGTCTTTTTTGCCTGTATATATATTCTTACATAGTGATTTACATAATGCCCAGGCCATTCGGTGGCCTGATTTGCTTTTTGACTCAAACATTTTTCTATGCTGCAATAGTCTTTTTTTTACCTCTTTTTTTTTGAGGAAGATTAGCCCTGAGCTAACATCTGCTGCCAATCCTCCTCTTTTTTTTGCTGAGGAAGACTGGCCCTGAGCTAACATCCATGCTTATCTTCCTTTACTTTCTTATACATGGGACGCCTACCACAGCATGGCTTGCCAAGCAGTGCCATGTCCACACCCGGGATCTGCACCAGTGAAGCCCAGGCTGCCAAAATGGAACGTGCAAACTTAACCACTGCACCACTGGGCCAGCCCCTACACTGCAGTAGTCTTGACCATCATCCTTAGCATCCTCCTCCAGTGTATAACTGAGAAGTAAACTCAGTCTCCTGGTGTAGTTTAACCAGTTCAGAAGAAAAGAGGACAGCTTCTCCCACCAATGCTTTCAAGTGGCAGCCCCACCACTCTTCATACTGTGTCCACTGGGGACCAAGTCCCCTCAGGGTTTCATGAATGGAGTCACCTCTTCCACCCTGTACTGGTGTTGCTTACTTTTGGGGGGACCTAAATGCACAGGGTATTCATTCATTGATTCATCCAGTGGACAAATATTTGTCGAGCCCAGCCATGTACCAAGCTATCCATCAGGGGCTATTTGTAATGGTGAGTGAGATGGCTGTGATCCCAAGAGCTCATGGAGCTTTCATGGTAGGAGCTTTCATGCCTCAAGAAGGCAACAGAACACAGGAAGGGGAAGGGACAGACATCAGTGAGAACCCATTGCAGGCTGGGCACTAGATATACACCCACCAGCTCATCAGATCCTCGTAACAACTCTCCCTCTTTGAAGATGAGGAAAGAGAAATGGAAGCTGCCCAAGGTCACAGAGCTAGGATTCAAACCCAGGACTGCCTGGCTTCAAAACTCCTTCTGAGTTCCCTAAATTCACTGAGCTTATAAGAGGCTGCCTTTCTCTCCTGACCCTCCTTGGGTTCTAGCAATTTGAAAAGCCCTTTATGAGACACTCCCCACAAGGTACTTTAATTATTTCACAAAAGAAAGATAAAAATAACAGAATACCGCCCGGTCTCGGGGGCGTGATTACACTTGAAGAAAGGAGGCAGAAGGGAACCTTTCTACAGAGGCACCGGCTGGGAGCACGGTTTAGACAAAAGCGCAGTTTAGACACCTTATTTTCCATTTGACCCACTAACAAACATTTGTGCAATTTAAACCTTTTCAGAATCCACTCTGACAGCCAACTATCCAGGAGTTGACTCGGTCTGTCTGCCTCTGATCGCCACCAGACTTTGAAAACGCCACCTCCCCCTTCATAATTACTCCAGGCAATCAGCACCAACTGATCAATCAAACAAAGAAAATTGCAGGTTTGAAGCTTTAATTAAATCTAGCCGGCACTATCTAATTAAAGAAAATCTTTACTCTTCTACATACTCCAAAATAGAAGGAACCCGCTCCTTCAGGGATTCTGCAAATAATTTGCCATGTTGAGGTCTTCACCTAGCTTACATTGGAGGAAGAGCACAGCAGAGAGGAGACAGTTACTCCGTTCTCTCTTTTTCGCCCAAGTTCAGGTAAATTTCAATATGGGGAGGGGGCCTGTGGGAGGGGAATCAGATCTCTGGAGGTTCCCTCTCACCCATCGGTGTCCTTTAGGATGGACGGCTCTGTGTTCAGGCTGCCTTTCTCCTGTCCTTCGTTGGACCAGCAGTCCATATGGCTGGAAGGCACTGACTCAGAGCAGGGATAAAACACTGAGAACTTGGCCACCTCTTATTAGCACTCTGCTTATGTGCCCTTCTGAATCTCAGCTTTCTCCTCTGCAAATTGGGACCAAAAAAGCCACTTACTGGATTATTGAGAGACGTAAATAATACGTCTGGGCAGCTTAAAATATCAATCAGAGCTGGGAGGAGCAAAACTAGGCACTTGAAGGGTACAGCCTCGCAGCTGATGGATAATTCCAAACTTGTCTTGGTCTGCAAAAATTCTTCTTGTCTTCATTCTGCCACCTACCAAGGGCCTTGACAGCTTTCTAGCTTTCTGAATTTATCTATGGGCCGTGATGAATTGCTGTGCTGATTGAAATACAGCTGGACTGTCAGAGCCGGCTCTTTCACCTTTCCCCTTTGCTGTGTAGGATTTAGATAAGTCTAAGATCTACCTTGTCTGTGATATGTGGCTGCAGGACTTTGGAGAAGAGAGAGGTCAGAGGTGCCTCTACCGATTGGCCAGGACATACAAAGCCCCCAGATCACTAGGTGAGAGTCCTTTGGGACAAAAATAACCAAATTGGGAAGGTGGAACCAAATGTATAACTTCTTTCCTTGATAAGGCTGCTTGATAAGGCTGTCACTGCTTATTAAGGGATGAAAGTGTCAATGGTGATGAGGACAGAATCAGGAGGATACGGTGAAAGCCCTTGCCAGGTGCAGAGAAGCTCGCCGATATAAACCTTGTGAAAACGTTGTCTCCTTTGGGCAGGACTGAAGACACTGCATTGCCAGCCTCCAAGATGCTGATGGGCATCATGAGGTCAGAAATCACTTCTATGACTTCACCAGTCACATGAATCTACACTGTCTTCACTGCCTGCATCATGCTACCCTGGGAACCCCAGTCAGCACAGCTCCTGGGGGACAGGTGCCATAACATGTGCCTGAGTGTCTATCATGTCACCTGAAGTTACTGATGAATGTTTCCTTTCCCAGAAATTTCCTTAATGATACCTGCTGAGCCCTGAGAAAGGAAACACAGATAAGACACACAACCCAACACAACAAGTGCCCTGGAGCCACCTGAAGATTGGCGGAGACACCAAATTCACGTCGTTTCAGGCTTTCATTCAAAAGTCACCTTCTTAGTGACAGTTTCCTTGGCCACTCTATTAAAATCTCAGCCCTTCCACTTCACACCCGTTCCCTGATGAGTATTTTCTTCTCAGTGCTTATCTAAGTAGCTTTCAAAATGAGTGCAAAGACTAAAGATAAAAGGAACTGCACATAAGAACTGTGCTCTTGCAGATAAAGTCATTTCCCATGAGGGTACGGCTTAACAGTTCTGATACCACTATACGTATATCCTGGTACTTAACAGTCAAGTAAATGGATGGCAGATGGTGGGAGCCAGGGTTCTCACTATTGGAGTGGAAGGTTCCAGACAAGCAAGGGGAGGAGGATAGAATGACCCATGTGTGAATGGCTTAGAGTTGGAAACTTCAGTATGAACTCATATTTAGCTGAACACATTTAGATGGATACAAATAAAAATATTTATAGATATGTGTGTATCTGCGCATTAGTATACACACATATATTTCCTTGCTATGTCGGCTGAGAGGGCATAGAAGCAATGATGTCCCAATAGTAATGAGTACACATGGCACCAGATCTTGGTTTCTAACACCATTTTCCAATTAAGGGAACCAAGGCTCATTTCTATGAAGAGCTTTGGTGAAACAACAGCCACAAAAACAACCTCAAAAACAAAAACTGACAATGATGGAGAAATATCAAAAGAAACAGGAGCCAATGAAAAGAGTTCCCAATGGCCAAAGCTGGAACAATTTGAGCAACAAAATAAATAAATTAGGATTGGATATAACCCAAGCTATAAAATAAATACCCATGAATTCATATAGACATAAACAAATTACAAATGGAGGAAAATACACAGATCTCCCCTGCAGAAGAATTCCAAGTAATTTATATCGATACTCTGCCCTCAAGATGAAGCACAACTCTCCACTCTGCAGGAATGGGCTGCACACAGAGACTCCCTTCCAAAGAGGACAGCATGCAGGGGCGAATAACTTCACAATGGAGGGGACTGACCTACGTGAGCTCAGCCAGTTGATCAAGGTCAACATCAACAGGGATAAGTCATGTTGATAGTGTGTATCCTGACACGATGCCATGAAACCATGATCTTCCTTCCAAAACCGGATTACTCCAGTCTAATTAGGAGAAACACATCAGACAAATCCCAACTGCTGAGGAACATTCTACAAAACACCTGACCAGTGCTCCTCAAAACTGTCAGTCATCCAAAAACAAGGGAGGTCTGAGAAACTGTCACAACCAAGAGGAAGCTACGGAGACAGGATGACTAAACATAATGTGGTATCCGGGGTGGGATCCTAGAAGAGACAAAGGACATTAGGTAAAAACTAAGGAAATCTGAATAAGATATGGACTTCAGTTAATAACAATAAGTCAATATGGGTTCATTAACTGTGACAAATGTCCCATACAAATGTAAGATATTAATAATAAGGGAATCTGGGTGAGGGGTATGTAGGAACTCTCTGTACCACCTGCATAACTTTTCTGTAAATCCAAAATTACTTTTATTTATTTAATTAAAAGATTATTCTTTAAGAAGTGAAAAAATAAAAGATCCCTCTAGCTCTGGCATTGACTGAACGCGACAGAAGCGATAGCAGGGACCCCAGGTAAGAGGCTGTTGTGATCATCGAGGCAAGAGCTGATGGTGGCTTGGAAGGCAGAGGAAGGTAGTTGGAGGAGGTCAGCTTTGGACAGGACAATAGTGACAAGACGACTAACATTTACTGAGTGCTTACCACATGTCCAGCATCTTCTATATACATCATGCCTTCTGGGTAGTTGAATCTTCACAGCTTCCCTGCAAGGTGGATACAACTATAATCCCAACTTTGCGATGGAGAAACTGAGACTCAGAGAGAAGTGACTTCCTCAAAGTCACACAGCCAGTAAGAGGCAGAGCAAGGACTTGAACCCAGGCAGGCTGGCTGAAAGCTTCTTTCCTAACCGCCACACCACACTGTGTGCTCAGCTGGGGCAGAGGGGAGGGTTTACTTCTCATCCCCCGCCATCCAGGCATTCAGGCTTCTTGTCTCCAGGGAAAGAGAGAGCAGAAGATCACAGGGGAGCTTTTCTGTGCCAAGCCTGGGAGGGAGCTACATTACTTCTGACCACTTTTTACTGACCACTAAGCCACATGGCTGCACCTGGATGCAGAAGAGGCTGGGAAATATCATCCCTGGCTGGGCAGCTGCTTCCCCCGGACAACTCTACACTGTGGAAGAGGAGTAAGAATGATGGTGGATGCTTAGCGTTCTCTGCCACACTGCTTAACAAGCCATTGGAAAATAAACCCTGACGCCAAAGACAAATGGTGGAATTCTTAAAAGAGCCAAGAGTAGTACCTGAGTAGGGCAGAAATAATCTGAGAAGATCAAGGGTATTTTATAGTCCTGCTACATACATCTCTGGCATCACTGAATCACACGGTTTCAGAGCTGGAAGAAGCTTTGGAGTTCTCCTGGACTTAAGACCTCAATTTATAAGTTAGGAAGATGCAGCTGGCCCTAAGGAGGACAGGACTCGGTGAAGATCACAAACAAACCAGTTGCTGAGCTGGAAGGGAGCCAGGTCTCCTTGCCCCTGTCCTGGCTCTGGGCCCCACATCGTGTGGCAGCTCAGACCCACCCAAGGAAGCAATAACTTGGGCTCTTTGTTCACTTAAAAGCTGGGAATTGATTTACTTTTACATTTATTTTAATTCGCAGGGAACAAGGAGCTCAATACTTAGGAGATGTTCATTTGGGTACCATTTCTGCTGACAAAGAAACAGAGTAAAGGCTAGAATTACATGTCCAAATCTGCTTCTACACTGAGGACAACATCCCTGGGTTACCAGGCTCCCTGGAACAGCAATTTCTGCTGTCCCAAAGGTTCAGGGAATAAGAGTAGAGGATAAAGAAGGAGACACTTTTCTGTCTCAGCAACACCCCTGTCACCTACCACTTGCAAGAAAGGGGAAGATAAGGGTCAAGGGATGACCAAATCCATTCTGGGGTAGTGTCGCATCTTTGACCAACACCTGATAACACTGTGGGCAGGACCAATCATGGGGAGGGGTGTAAGCAGCACAGCCTTTTGGCCACAGACTCAGGCTCCACGGGGCCTTAAATTTTGGCTGCCATTAAATAGCAGACTTGGCAAAGGAGCAAGGTGAGGCTTTGCCACAAAAATTGACTTTGACCTTGAACCACAGAGTCCTACTGTGAATGGAGAGATTGCTCAGGACCCCGACACTGCTGCCCACCTGGCTTTGTATATCACCTGCTGCCAACCCTCCCCCACCACGTCTGCCCAAACCTACCCTTTGGCATTAGGTGATGGAGCACATGCCTGCCCCATGGGTCACTGCAATTGGCTCCCCAAGCCACAAGCCGGGCAGATCCTGCTTCCTCCCCTTTCACAGACTCCTTCAGCCCTTGTGGAGTTGTGCCCACCTGTGTGAAACTGGGTGACAAGCAGATCTGGAAGTTTGAATACAGCTGCCCCAAGCCACGTAGCCTCTTTGGGACTCAGTTTCCTCAGCAAGAAAAATGGAGGTAATAATTCTCACCTCCGGGAATATTATGAGGATCAAATAAGATGTGGTACACGAAGCACCTGGGGCACAACAGGTTAATATTTACTCCAACCCCCTGACTCTCCTCTAAGTCCATCTAAGTCATCATAACTCACAGTTCAAGGGGATAAACAGAATGTTTCCCCCAAAAGTCCTGCAGTGTTTCTTGGCCCAGTGTTGCTTGGCCAGTGTTGCTCCCGAGATGCTCTGGGCCCATAGTTGGGGTCAGTGATCTCACTGGGGACCTCAGTGGATCCCCCCAAGCTTGCCTGGTGAAAGATCATGAACCAAGCTGACTGCAGGGCCCCGGCAAGATAGGCTGCTGCCCAGTCCAGCCATAGCCAGCAGGCTCCGGCCTCTACGCACTTGAGCTGACTCCTTATCAATCATAGAAAACTTTCCTGATTAAATGCAAAGCTCCTACCAACAGGTTTGCCTCCAAATCTGCCAGCATTTAGGGTGAATCAAGCATATTTACTTTCAGATGTTAGGGGTTTGATAAAATCCATAATGCCTATGGCCTCAAGCCCTCTTCCTATTAATTATTAAACCCTTGTGTGTTTCGAGGGTAATTGAATCCATGTTTCTAATTAGTTTACACTTAATTCATCAGAACAATTTTTAAAGGGCTGATAGATGTCCCAATAAGCCTCATGGGCAGTTTAATGAATCTTTATTTAAGAAGAAATTGGACCCACACCAAACTGTTAACAGCGGCTACCGCCAGGGAGCGGGGCAGGGACAGGGGCCTGAGGAAGGAGGCACTTGGAGACTTTTACTCCATACCCTGCTGCTCTGCTTGACTTTTTTTAAAGTAGTGAGTTCCTGTTACTTTTACTTTTTTAAAGAAACTGATTAAAAAGGAAAATGGGATGAATATTTTAACAGGAAATGGAATGAATGCTAATGGATCCAAAGCAGTAAGAAGGCATCTTGGTGTGGAGGAAAAAGCCTGGTTTCTGGCTCTAGGAGACCCATGGTCCCTTCTTCTTTTAGCCACTTGGCAGCCTAGAAACCTCAGACACTTATTTAACCTCTGCAAAGAAAATGAATACTACCCAGCCCAGGGGGTGCTGTTGAGTTATTAGATAACACGTGTAATGCCTGTTTAAGACCTTTTGGTGTGTCCCTACTTCCCTTAGGATATGTGACAAGCTCCCCAGCATGGCGTATAGGGCTCCTGATGATCTGGCCCAGCCACGTGCCCATCTCCCCTCTACACCCCACCCACCATGAACCCATTGCCATTCTGCATTTCATCTTTCCCTCGATTTCGACTGGACATGTGCATATACTATTCTCCTGGCTGGAAACACTCTCCCCATCCCTCCCATCATGCCCTGTCACGGACCCTTTCCTCCAGGGAGCATTCATTCATTTACTCCCATAAATATTTTTGAGGACCTACTATGAGCCAGGCCCTAGAGATCCAATGGAGAATAAAATAGAAACAGTTCTTGTAGTCAAGGAGCTTACAGTCTCATGGGAGATGGGCATAAATCAAATAATCACACACATGTACATGTGAATCCATGAAGGATGGATGCATGGTAGTCTGAGGGGGTATCACAGGAGGATATGACCAGGTTGAGACGTATAGGTGTCTCAGAGGATTCCCTGGGTGAGGAAGTGACAAGTGAGTTGAGATGTGAAGAATGAAGAAACGATAACTAAGCAAAAGGGCAGAGGGAGGGAGGGCATCCCAGGCCCACAGATCAGCGTCTACAAAGATCTCCCCAAGACCAAATCAGCTTCCCCAGACACAGAGAGGAGCATCCTGGACTATCGTTGCCTGCTAATTTATCTATCTCCCAAAAGAGACGGTTCCTTGAAAGCAGAGATTGTCTTGTTAACAGTTGTATCCCCAACACTTGGCGTTCCTGGTAGATATTTAATAAATGTTGAATAAATGACCATGACTGAATGAAGGAATGTGTCTAGCCTGGTGGCTGGCCCGTAATAGGTGTTCAGAGCCATCCTTTCTTCTTTCCCCTTTCCAGCATCCTCTCTCTGTTTCAATCTATACAAGGAATGCTCCTTCCTGCCTAGGGCTCCTTCCGGCCACCTCCTGCCCACAAGAGCACATTCTCAAGGCACTCTGGGGAGGGAACCCTCCAAGGACAACCCTATTGACGTGCAAGGCACACTTTTTAAGGAATCCAACAGGCAGGTCCTTTAGGGGCCTCTGCTGTGATATGTATTTATAAGAAGATGGTAAATCTGGCAAATTTGTGGATTTTTTACCACTTCCAAACAGGTGTCTAACATCAGTTGTGTGAAACCTGTAACTGGCTCCAGATGACTAGAGCTGCATTCCACCTTAGGCTGATGACAGAATGTGTACTGCCAGTAATGAGGGAACGAGTTGTAGTGTTTCCCATAACTTGAGCCCAAATGTCTAAATTAAGGGATGCTTAGCTGTGCTTAACTGGTGCAGTCATCACCAGCGCCCTATAAACGCTCCAATATACAGTGATGCAGTTTATTAGCAGCATCTCCATAGATAATGTTTGTTCGTGTTCCATTAGAAAACTTCATTTCACATTAAACAGCGACGCAATAGGATGTTTGCCAGCACAGAGAGGCCATCTAATTGTGCAAAAGCAGGGATGTGGGGATTGTCTCAGTAACTCATCCAGGCAGGGCTGACACTGCACTATCTGGAAGACTCTTTGTTCTTTTCTTGCTAATTTCCAAACTCCTACAGGCTCCCCGGCCTTCGGGTCCAGCTCCTACTCCCGTTTCCCACCCTGATCCATTATGAGAAGAATCTGATCAGCTTCTATTGTAAATTTAATTTCAAGCAGCCAGACGCTGCCTTCTGGCACCCTGGGATGCTGCTGCTTGTGAATAGCTCTAGATGAAATGTGAGATGCTTTCAAGAAGATGGCTACGAACTCCTGGTGGAGAAAGGGAGTCGTTGGGAGATGAATGGCATCTGCATATAGAACAAGCTGTGCGCAGCGTGCCTGCTGGCGCCTCTCTTCATTAACGATGCCAGGTGCTGCTGTCAATACAGAGAATCCCTGACAGTTCCCCATTTTGCAGAGGAGGAAACTGAGGCTCATGCGAGACTCACTCGTCCAAGGTCACTGACATAGAAATAGGATTAGAACCCAGGTATGTCTGATGCTAAAGGCCTTACCTCCTCAGTCACCCCACCTCGAGATTTCTCAGTCTCAGCATTACCGGCATCTGGGGCCACATAACTCTTTGTTGTGGGAGCCACCCTGTGCATGGCAGGACGTTCAGCAGCACCCTTGGCCTGGACCAACCAAATGCCATAGGCTCCCTCCAGTTGTGACAACCAAAAACGTCTCCCTGGGGGTCAAAATTGCCTTTACTTGAGTACCAATGCTCTACAGCTTATAACAACTTATAAATGTATTGAAGGGTTTTTTTTTTTTTCCTTTTGGCTAAATTGCGTTTTCTAATTTTTTCTCCAAATATACAAGTATTCCTTTTGTTTATATCTTATCACAATTCAAAGCAGTTTACACACACTATTTCGTGTAATCCTCACCAATCAACCTGTAAGGTAGATATTGATTTACTCACTTCATAGATGAGAAAACTGAGGATACGAGTCGGAGTGACTTGCCCATGCCAGGTGGCTAGGAAGGAGCTGGAACTCAAAGTCATGTCATGCACTGGCAAGATATCTATTTCACGGCACGGATCTGCCACAGCAACATGTGGGAGAAGGCTTGACTCCCAGCCTCAGAGATCTGAGAATCTGAGCGGGAGCGAAGCTCAGTGCTCACCACACAGCCCATAAGCAGGCAGGAGAAAGGTGAGTGTTAAAGGGGGTGGAGGGTGCAGTTTGGGGTGGGGAGGTGACACTTCAGCCTGTTGCAGGAATGCTTCATAAATAAAGTGAAAAAGATCAGAAAGTAGGAGGTAAGGGGAGAAAAGAGAGATGCATTAAAACGCACAGACAGCAGAATTGCAAAACTTACGTCTGTCAAGTTTTAAACAATAAACACAGAAAGCCCAAGTGAATCAAGCAGAGAGAAACTGCTACAGGCTTCTTGGCAGTCCTGCCCCACTGCTGGGCTACTGTGGGATCAGTAATGCCCCTGAGCCCAATTCTTTCTTCAGTGTCTGTCCTCCAGCCCCGCTGTTCCCTGATCTACGTAGGCTAATAGATCGGCCACAGATGAAGTGTCAAGACAGGCACCAAAGCCCGCTAGAACCCTAAGTCCTAGTCCTAGGAACAGAAGGGCAGGAAGGAGCAGATAATGTTTATGGAGCACTCAGGGGTCTGCAGCAGGTGGCTCACATACAACAATCCTGTAAGGCGAGTCAGGGTCACCTCCGTTTTATAGATGAGGCTCAGAGAAGCCAAACTCTGCATGGGTCACAGCACTAATAAATGTAGAACCTAGCTGGGTATAAATCTAGGCGTGCCCCCACTGTACCCTATTGTCTCACAGGAAAACACTGTGTGAGGAGGTGACCTACCTGTTCTACCAGATGAAGAGAAACATCAATACAGCAAATGCCCTCATATGCCGTGAAGACCACATTTTGCTGGAGCCTGGAATTCACCACGGGCTGATCCGGCTTGCTTTCTGCTTCCAAGCCAGACACTGTGGAGTCATCCTTCACCCCTTCCTTTTTCTTATTCCCACTCCACGGTCCCTATAAATCCACCCTTAAGTCCAGGGACGATGCTTTCCCATAACATCATACAAATCCACACCACCTTCTCTCTTCATTGCTCTAGTTCAGGCTACCAGTGTCTCTTGCCTGGCCCCTGGCAGTCAACCAACATGGCCCCCACCCCAGTGCATTTCCCGCACTGCAGCCAGATCATGCCAAAATCCTCTGCTTAAAAACCTTCATTAGAAGGCCTCTACCAAATACCTACAGCCAACATCATACTTAATGGTGAAAGACTGAATGTTTCAAGATCAGGAACAGGCCAAGAACATCCACTCTCACCATTTCTATTCAGTTTTGTACTGGAGATTTTATCCAGTGCAATTAGGCAAATCAAGAAATAAAAGGCATCCAGATTGGAAGGGAAGCACTAAAACTGTTTTTATTTGCAGATATAAAAAAAAACTATTAGAACTTTCAATAATGAGTACAGCAAGGTTACAGGACACAAGATAAATATACAAAAACCAACCGTATTTCTATAGATTAGCAATGAATAACCCAAAAATTAAATTAAAAATACTTCTACTCACAATAGCATCAAAAAGAATAAAAATCTTAAGAGAAATTTCCAGTTCAAGATGGAAAGCTGAGACAACATGTTAAACTCCCCTTCAACCTGACCCGTTAAATTCTCACAGGAATAATCTCAGGCGTATAAAAGGAGAGAAAATATACGGCCATGTGGTAAACTAGGAAAGCAGCAGATACCCACATGCTACAAACACTAAGGAATTTCTACAATATGCAGTAATTTCTACTCAATTATGAAAAAGGCTAACCCGACAAGCTGTTGACAGAGAAATACAACTTAAAATGTATTCTGAAGAAGTAACTTTAACCACAACTGCAATAAAAATCACAGGGAAGGCAAAGAAAACTTGCACCTGAAGATAGAGAAAGGAAATAATAGTAAGAATGCTTAAAAACAGTAAGTATTGGGGCCAGCCGCATGGCCGAGTGGTTAAAGTTCCGTGCGCTCTGCTTCAGCAGCCTGAGTTTGTGGGTTCAGATCCCGTGTGTGGACCTACTCCACTAATCAGCCATGCTGTTGGGGGATCCCACATACAAAGTAGAGGAAGATTGGTGCAGATGTTAGCTCAGGGCTAATCTTCCTCAAGCAAAATAAAAAAGGAGTGGCAACAAATGTTAGCTCAGGGCAAATCTTCCTCACCAAAAAAGCAACAACACAGTAAGTATTAAATATTACACAACAGCAAATATATCAGTTACCACCCCAGAGTGTGAGGGAATTAAACTTTCCTGTTAAAAAAAGATTTTTTAGTGTGCTTTTTTAATAAGGAAGATCAGCCCTGAGCTAACATCTGTTGCCAATCTTCCACTTTTTTTTTCTCTTCCCAAAGGCCCAGTACATAGTTGTACATCCTAGCTGTAGGTCACTCCAGTTCCTCTATGTGGGACGCCACCACAGCCTGGCTTGATGAGCAGTGCCATGTCTGAGCCCAAGACCCGAACTGGTGAACTCCAGGTCACCAAAGCAGAGCGCACGAATTTAACCACTCGGCCAGGGGGCCGGCCCGGTGGTGCAGTGGTGAAGTTTGCACATTCTGCTTCTCAGTGGCCCGGGGTTCACCGGCCCGGATCCCGGGTGCGGACATGGCACTGCTTGGCACGCCATGCTGTGGTAGGCATCCCACATATAAAGTAGAGGAAGACGGGCACGGATGTTAGCTCAGGGCCAGGCTTCCTCAGCAAAAAGAGGAGGATTGGCAGTAGTTAGCTCAGAGCTAATCTTCCTCGAAAAAAAAAAAATAACCACTCGGCCATGGGGCCGGCCCCTCAGGGAAGATATAAAAATAAAAATCCAACTATCTGTTGTACTAAGAGACACACCTAAAACAAAGACATAGAAACATTAAAATACAGGAATTGGCAAAGATGGACTCTATATGCACAAACCTAAAAAAATGAAGGTGGTAAATCTTAGTATCAAAGTGGAATTTAAGGCAAAAAAACATTTGGAGATAAAAATAAGTTTTATATTGAAAAAATATAGAATTTGCTCTGAAGATCTAACTTTTAAAAATACATGCTGAAGAGTGTAGCATCAAAACGTAGAAAGTAAAAACTTAGAAATAAAGGGAGAAATTGGGAAAACCAACGTTGAAAATGCAAAAACAATACATTGCTTATCCTTGACAAACATCATTTAAACAATAAATAAGAAATTAGAAAAACTGAATAATATTAATGACATTAATTTTTTCACCCTTCAGTCATAGAATATATATTCTTTTCAAATACTCACAGAACATTTACAAAAAGATGATCATATACTGAGGGAAAAAGCTCAACAAATTCTCCAAAGTAGAAATCATAATCTGATCATAATGCAATATAACTATATAATAATTTTTTAAGTACTAAAAAATATTACTGGAAAATTGGAGGAAAAAACCCTAGAGTCAAGGAAGGAACAAAATTGCAATTAGAGACTATTTCTAAAATAATGACCATCCATCAACATTTATGGAATATGGTCAAAGTGGCACTTAGGGAAAAATGCCTTTCAATGTTTTTATTATCAAACAAGAATAATGAAACTAATTCAATTCATGAAATCAGCAAAAGAGCAGCATCAGCCTAAGGTAAGTGGGAGAAAAGAACGAGTAAAGATAAAAGCAGAAATCAATAAGTTGGATAATAGAGAAAGAATAAAATTGATAGCTCTAGAGTTGGAACTTTAAAAAGACCAGTAAAATAAGCAAACTTCGGGCAAAACTAACTGAGTAAAAAGAAAGAAAACGCAAATGCACAGGAGTAGATGCAAGAAACAGGACGTGATCCCAGGTACTGTGGAGGTAGAAATGTTGCATGGGAAAGCGATAAACATTCTGAAATGAACTGAAGAGAGCGCATCAGGAAGATGACAGAGATCAGGAGCCCCAGCAGGGACGACCTGGTGAAGGTACCACCTTGGGAGTCTCCTCCTCAAACTCGGCTGCTTGGCCAGGGGGACTGTCCTGTGGCCAAGAATACATCCAGGCCCCTCCTGCCAGGACCACCTCCCCAGGTTATGGAAATCCCCACCCTTCCAGGCCAGAGCAATCTCATCTCTGATGGGTCTTCTATACCTCTCTCTCAGAGCCAGAAAACCCAAATGTCTGAAAACAGAGGTTTGACCACACATGTGTGGACCCTGCCTTAAGAACAAGGAAAGCTGGAAGAGAGAATTTGTTCACTTTTTTCCCTCATTATAACGTCATTTTTTTGGCAAATGTTCTATGAGTATTTGAAAAGAACATATATTTTGTGGTTGAAGGGTGAAAAAATTCATGTTATCAATATTATTCAGTTTTTCTAATTTCTTATTATTGTCTAAATGATGTTTGTCAAGGATGAACAACGTACTGCTTTCACATTGTCACCATTATTTTTGTCAGTTTCTCCTAACTCTAGCGGGTGGAATTGGAGCATTTGCCTCCAGCCATCGACACCCCCATCAAGTGCCCAGTTGGCCTGATTTGACTTTCTATCTTTCAACAATCACTAAATATTCATCAAAAGTCTGTGCAGGTACCCAGAAATGGCATCACCCTGAGCTCAGCATCCGATGGTGAGGACTCACTGCCTTGTGACCTCATCAGTCTCATTGTTTTAAGCACTATCCCATCCCAGTCTCTTTTCTAGCTCTAGCCTTGATGTCTTTGAACTCTAAAAGCACGTATTCAAGTCCGTACCCATCTCCCCCATTAGCATGTAACCTCTGTGAAGACAGTCACTTTGTTTTGCTCACTGCCGTATTCCCAGCACCCAGGCCAGCCTGGAACACGACAGATGCTCATGAAATATTTGTGGGATGAGTGAGTGGAGAGGGCTCCAGTCCCTTCACCCAAGAGTCACTGAACATCCACTCTGTGCCAAACCCTGCCGAATGTCAAGGGAAGATGGGTAAGCCCTGTCTCGTCTAGGAGGAACTACTAGTCACAGGGGGCCCAAGATACCCCCACTCCTGCTGCAGGCTTGGCAGCCTCACCTCTGCACTGCCCTGAGAGGGCAGGGAGCGAGAGAGAGGAGAGCTGTCACCATCCTTTAAATGTCTGTGACCCTTTCCAGGAGCTTGCAAGCCAAGGGCTCAGAGGCATCTTAAACAAAGCCTCGAGGTTAAGGGCTTGGCAGAGAACCGCTCATTAATGCACCACTAATTAGCATCCCAGGCTCCCCAGGGCTTGGCTGGTAAGCCATTAGCCCTTTGGCTCCTGGGGGAGCCCAAAGCCTGGCTGGCAGGATCAGGATGAGCCCTGTGATGGAGCATGGCAGGCCACCAGGTCAACAAAACCTGGAGAGCGACGACTGTGTGGCTGTCTGCCCATTCTGCAGAGGGGGTAACAGCCCTCCCTGTGAACCCTCTGTCTTGGGAGGCAGCTCAGGGGTACAGAAAAGCAGTCTCACCCTCTCCATAGTTTCCTCTCCCATCTACAGCGGTGGGGCGTGAGTGAGTGGGAACTTCTCCAAATTCCTGATTCTACACTCACAGCCAAGCTCACGCAAATGCGAGGCAAATTCCAACAAAGCATGATGGTTTTCAAGTACAGGATGCAAGATATAATCTCTATTAGTTTTCAACTCATATCTGCTGGGTCCAAAGGGAGAAAACAAATATTTCTGTGTGTGCAAAGAATATACACCAACAGATACCCACGCATACACACATAGACATGCAAACCCAGTTTCAGTAGAAAGACTTGAATTTCTCTTTTATGTCTTCTGTCTAGTCTTCCCTAATGTCCTACTCATCAATTCTGTGTATTGGGTACTTCTAGGCAGCAAAAGGAATTGGGAAATGTAAAGAAAGCAGAGGAGTTGAGGGCGGGCCTCATAAAAACAGAGGTCTTTGTTGATGACCATAAACCTTTCACCCCAGCGGGTCCTTCCTCTCAGCGAGCTTGGCCCAGGGACCCAGCTCTTGGCTATGGGGAAGAGGGCAGGTGGTACCTGGTTCGAAGGGTCTCTGGCTGGGGCGGGCCGTCAAACACCGACAGGACGTCAAAGTCCTCTTCCAGGGCGAAGGACTGGAACACGAGCTGGATCCTGTGCTGGTCCTCCGCGGTGATGGTCCATGTGCAGTTGGCGTAGTTAGGGTAGCCGTACGGGAACCCCGGGCTCTCCACCGTCCCATTGGGACCCTGCAGTTGGAACGTGCAGTTCTGGCCTGTGAGAGAGAAAGAGAGCAGTTCAGTGCAGCCAGAAGAACTCCGAGAAGCTTCCAGAGAGAGAGGAGCAACGTGTTAGAGAATCATTAACCCACTTTTCCAAGTGCTTCCTCTGGGCCAGACCCAGGTGTGGCACACAGGGAAGGAAAACGGGTGCCTGACACAGACCTCGTGCTAGCTTGTGCTGTGTTCTGTCCAGGTGACAGCACGTGCATCATTGCATTCTAGCCTCAGAACAACCTGTGAGGTGGAACTTAAGGCTCAGAGAGTCTGCACTAAAAAGCAACCAGACCAAGTGGAACTCAGGCTTTTCCTTTACAACGTTAAACACCAGAAGGACAATTTCAAACCTTCTCCATTTTCCGCAGCCTCTTGACTCTCCAGGAGTCTTCTCTTCCCGCTCTCCATAGAAAATAAAAGCCATCAGTGGGGATTCCCTTGTCTTCCCAACTCCAAACGGGGCTGGCCTGCACCAGCAGTCTTCCTTTCTCCTATACAGGAGCTGGCCCTCCTTTGATCTAAACATAACCCTTTCACGTGCCCTTTGCATCCCATCCCTCCCTAATCTTCAGGAACCTGAAATCTATTTCACTCCTGTATATGCTACATACGTTCAATCATTTCCTCTCCGCTGGAAACTTCCCATTTCAAATGTGGTCCAGACTCTCATTAAGAAAACAATCCCCACTCCACTCCTCATCTCCCTCCAGCCTTGTCTCTCTCTTCCCCTTCACAACCAAATTTCTAGAAAAACAATCTGTCTATACTTTCTGCCTCCATTTCCTGACTTCCCACTCACTCTCCAACCCTGTCACTTCTGCCTTCTGGTCTTATTGATCCACCTAAACAGGGCTGCTGAGGTCACTGAGGGGCCAGCGGATACTCTTCAGTCTTCATTTTAACTGACCACTCTCTCAGTTGCCTCTAACACTGTTGCTCACACACACCCTCCTTCTGGAAACACTCCCCCCAGACCAGAGCATCTCAGACTTCACAGTGCACACACTGTGCCTGCTCATCACCTGGGGACCTGGCTGAAATGTAGATTCTGATGTTCTGATCGACAGCATCCATGTGGGGCCAGGGCACCTGCTCCTCTAACTGGCTCCCTGGTGACGCAATGATGCTCCTGCCTGGGAACCACACTTCAAGAAGTGTGGGCCCAGGCTTTCTCCCACACCACCACACTCTCCTTTCCTCCCACTGCTCTTTCTCTGGCTCCTTTCCAGGCTCAGTGTTGGGCCTCTCCTCCTCTCTCTCTAGCCTAAAGGACCTCCGCACTCGTGCGCTGATGACTCACAACTTCACAGAGCAGGCTAGACCTCCCCTCTGAGATCAGACCCAACGTGGGATGCTCAGGGTCATGATGTCCCCCACCCACCCTGTCCTGAAACCTTCCTTCTCTTCACAACCCCATGATCAATCTATCGCCCTGTCTCTATCTCCACTTCCCCCTACCCCACACCAACCTCCCCCTGGACTGCCGTAATAAGCTCCTAACTGGTCAGTTACATTTACCCTCGTCCTCGCCAACTCATTCTTCACACTGCAGCTGGAGGTGTCTTTTCAAAACAGAAATCTGATCAGGTCTCTTCCCCTCCCCCACTTACATCAAACCTGCAAAGGTTCCTCATTGCTCTTCAATAAGGAAAAATCGCTTAAGGTCTATGAGCGTCTCTGCATGGTCTGGCCCTTAGCGACCTCTTAGCTTCATGTCCGCCAGCTTTGCAGCTAAACCCTGCCCTTCTCAGCCCTTTGCACCTGCCCCACTCTCTCACTGCACAGCCACCGGACCTTTGCATATGTTGTTCTCTCTGCCTAGAACACTCTTCCCTCCCTTCTTGGAATATTTATTTTCCCGATCTCAGTCAAGTGTCTCTCCTTGACTGGTTAGACCCCCTATTACACGCTCTCATGACACCAGAACCTCTCCTGAGTAGTGCTTATCACAGAAGCGAATTTCCACACTGCCATGTGATTATATCGTAAGCATCTGTTTTCTTGCCAGGCTGTAAGCTCCGTCAGAAGACAGACCATCTGTGAGCTTTCCCATCTTTGAACCCACACCCAAAGCTCGGGACCAGGCACATGGTAAGTTCTCAATAATTCAACACAGTGCTCCTATTTGTTAAGGTTTCGTTTGACACTCTTCTAAGAACTTTACATACATTGACTTGTTTAATCCTCACAACAGCCCCATAAGGTGCGTTCTGCTCATATCATCTCCATTTTACGGATGAAGACTTAAGACAAGGAGAAATTAAAGACGGGGCTCAAGTCATATTGTTACTCACAGACAAGATTCAAACGGAAGCAGTCCACTTCAGATCCACCGTCTTAACTGTGATGCTGATAAATTAACTCAACACTAGCTTTTTTTAAAAGCCCACTTTAGGGATTAACTAACAAAGGACAGGTAATCTCTAAAATGACTTTAATATTGAGAAATCTCTTAAGACAAAGTATCCCATTAAAGGAGAAAAAAGGTTAAGTTCTTCTGAATAAATGCTAAGTGGGCATTTAATAAAATTAGACATGTAACCCTGATTAAAATAAGCATCTGGGACTAGGAAAAAGAATATTCCTTACTATGATGAAGCATCCATTTTAGAACAATAACCTACATCAGACTTCTGGTGAAACACCTGATTAAGATCAAGAATGAGAGAGAAATACGACAATCTCCTCTGAGACCTCACGCCTTCTTGGAAGAGCCAAGCCATGTGACACAAGCAAAAGAAATGAGAAAGAAACCAGCAAAAACATAGTTTGCAGATGATGTATTAGTGTGCCAAGAAAACCCATGAGAATCAATTATAAAGCTATTAGAACTAATAAGAAATTTCACTCAAGTAGCCAAACGCAAAATAAATACACAAAATCAATAATATTTCCATATGCCAGTGACAGATAAAAATATAAAGAGAAAGGTCTTAATGATAACTACAAAATGCATATGCTAAATAGAAATAAAATTAATAAACGTGCAGGGACTGTACAAAAATAACTTTTGGAGAAGGATAAAAAAAACCTGGAATAATTGGAGAGACAGTATAATCTTGAGTGGAAAGACTAAACACTGAAAGGTTAATTTAGAATATTAACCTTTTGAAAAGTTATTGAAAAGTTAATTTATCAGCTTAATGCAATTCTGATCAAAAGCCCGATGATCCATTTTAAATTTAGTAAAATGGTACCCAAATTTAACTGGAAAAATAGACAGTCACAGATAATGCCTATTTTTTTAAAGGTAGTAGATTTCATGGTCTCACCCTACAAGATACTAAACAGAATCACCAAGTGATCCTTATGAAAATAGTGTGGAGACGGTCCACGAGCAGACAGGCAGAAGAGGAAACGCTACTGCAGGAAGAGCCTTAATACACACAAAAATTGAAATACATGTAAGACAACACTAAAAAATTAATGAGAAGAGAAAAATATTTTTGCAGGGTCAACTAATTAACTGTTTGGGAAAAGAACTGAGTTATCTCCTCAACTCACAGTATATACTAAAATAAATTCCAGATGGAGTAAAGAGTTAGAAATTTTTTTTAAAAATCAAGCCAAAAAATAATAATAAGAAAATATAGGCAAATAACGATGTGACTGTGATTTTCTTTTTTTTTTAAAGATTTTATTTTTTCCTTTTTCTCCCCAAAGCCCCCCCCGTGCATAGTTGTATATTGTTGGTTGTGGGTCCTTCTAGTTGTGGCATGTGGGACGCTCCCTCAGCGTGGTTTGATGAGCAGTGCCATGTCCGCGCCCAGGATTCGAACCAACGAAACACTGGGCCGCCTGCAGCGGAGCGCGAGAACTTAACCACTCGACCACTGGGCCAGCCCCGTGACTGTGATTTTCTGAACATGAAAGCTGTGGAGGATCCTACAAGACTGATATTTTAAAAACGTATGTATATGTCAAAAGCAGAAACAAATCAAAAAGACATACAAAAACATTAGGTAGAAAAGTTATACCCTTAACATAGAAAGAGCTATTACAAATTAATAGGAAAACAACAAGTGCTATCACTGAAAAATTGGATGGGGTCTTGAACAAGTTAGTTTAAAAAAGAAGACATAAGTGGCCCAGAATCCAGAAAAATATTCAACCAATAATAATGAAATTAAGCTTTATCTCCACATCCTTCAAAGCAGCCCACTAGTTCATTTCCTTGAATTTCCCCTCATTGGCACAGACACCAGATCTACTCGAGCTCTTGTCTCTAAAATCTGCATCTGATGTCATTGTATCATGTCATTTGTTCATTCATTCATTCATTCATTCCTCTAGGTTAGACCCTGTGACTGCATGGTTCCCAGGTCATAGACAGACATAAGCAAATACATCCATGTGGCAGTACCATGCTTATGTGGGGCACAGAGTGTGATTCTGGAGTGCAGACCCTACATGGGCCACACCTTAAGGGCTACCCTCCTTCACATCCTGGAGGACCACTGATACCAACATTCACCACCATGCCCAGCATTCCAGACTACTGCCTCGCCTCAGACTTGCGCAGGTCTGCAGTTTCGGATCCAGAATCTGGGCATGAAGAGTATCTCCCGCTGTGGAGAAAGAAGTGAAGGAGGCTCAGAATAGAGCCCCTGGGAACACTTTCTGTGTACGGGAACAAGAGAGGTGACAGAGTAGGGGGTAGGGAGGTAGGCAGAAGGTGGGAAGAGAACCAGAGGGCAGCTCCCTACAGGAGAAGTGAGTCGATATGTTGAGCACCACAGAGAGGCCAAGATGAGGGTCTTGGATGCGGTCACTCAGTTTGATGTCTAAATGGTCCCTCTGGAAGTAAGAACACTGAGAGTGGGAGCTCTGCCCTGGTTCCTGCTGTATCCCCAGTGCCTACAATTCAATAAGTATTTGCTGAATAGACACATGAATTTCAGCAAAGGTAGGTGGCAGGTGGCAAGGTGAACAGAAACCAGATTGTAACAAGTAAAGCAAGACTGGCTGGAGAGAAGGTGGAGGCCATTACATTTTAAACAATAATTTATACATTTGCTCACTGGAGAATATTTGGAAAATACAGGCAAGAATAAAAAAGAGGAAACACTATAATCTTACCTTCCTTCCAGAGGCACCTGCTGTTAAGATTTTCAATTTTTTACTAGATTTTTCTATGCACATTTCACATCGTTGAGATCACACTGTGGATATATAATTTTGTGTGCTCTTTTTTCGGTAAATTATTCTTCAGTCTTAAATTACAAAAGGCCATGTGTACTTGTAATATGCATAGATATGAATATATGCAACACAAAGATGTATAAAAAATATTGATCTCCAGTCTGCCTCCCTTCCACACGATCTGAAGTTACCAAAGTTGACAGGCAGATATGTGTCTCTCTCTAACCTTCTTCTCTCTCATGCAAACAAATGGACACATTCCAGGAGAATTTTCATGATTTTGTTTTCAAAATAAAATCATTGTTTAGCTCATTTCTCTGCAACTTGCTTTCTCACTTAAAAACCTGTAAGGGACACCTTCCAGGTCAGTAGATACATATCTAAGCTATTTTTTTACCTAAATGTGTCATATTCCACGGTATGCATGTATCTCAATTTATTCAACCACTTCCCTGTTGATGGCCATTCAGGTCATTTCTCGGTTTTCTTTTGCAACAATTCAGTAAACATTATAACATGAGCTTTTCCCCCAAGATATTGAGTCTGTTCATAAACAGCATTTTAAACAGATGCACAACATTCCAGGGTTTACTCAACTAGAATTTACTTTACTAGAATTTACTCAACCATTCTCCTATTGTCAAACATTTAAATGATTTCTGAATTTTTTTTTCTGTTATAAATAAGAGTTGAACTCTTTGCAAGGTCTGGTGACAGAATGCCGGTCAGTGCAGTGGAAAATGCTTTTCCATGGCCAGAGTCCCAGAATGAAGGTTCACTTTATGCGGTGACTGCATCCAGCTTTGGTTTCGGGGGTCGGGGGGTGTTGTCCACATTAGGCTGCCTGACCTCTGTGGCAGGCACTGTCGGAGACGGTTAGATAGGGCTAGAAGGCTGACTCGTTTGGAAGGCTCCCTGAAATCAACTGTATGTTCGTGAGTGGAGAAAGTTACAGCCCAGAGCAGCCACTCCAGATTGAAACGCTAATCGAGCGGGAGCCCATGCCCAAAGTGCTAAATGTCCCTTCGTGCCTATGAAATGCTGAATTTCTGCCAAGAAAAAGGCTATCTGTTCTTCACCGCAAGTGACCAGCTGGCTGCCCTGTAGACAGGGATGCTGCTACGGACTTGCATCTGAGGGTACCTTGCATTTCTTCCTCAGTCCCTGGGATGATCTGCCTTCTCTCACCTGTGCCTCTAGTCGAGGGAGCACCCAAACATGGCCAAGACCCACTTCAGGCTCAAGAACAATCTCAGAGAACTAGACTCTTCCGGCTGACGCTGATGCATTTGTTTTTTGGATGACTGCCCTAGGACAGACTTCCAAAAGTGCAGGGAACTGGGTCAAAGGGTGTGAACATTTCTGAGGCTTCGGCTCTGGATCGTCCAAATACTTTCTAGAAAATGTGCACCCATGACATTCTCAACAGCCAGGTCTAGGAGTGCCCATCTCAAGGCCTCTTTGCCAACATGGCATATTATCTGATTGAGAAGTTTTTGCCTACTGGATAGGTGCAAAAACTGCGATCGTGTTTTACTTAGCATTTCTTCATGACTCAGATTCAACATTTTTTCCAACTTTTCCTATTAATTTTAATTCCTCCTTTGAGGAAGTATCTGATGAAATCTTTGGCTCATTTTCCATCGTGGTGTTTATTTTTTCTTGTTGATTTACACATTTATGACTTCTATGCATCATATGCATTGCATACATGTTTTGCAGTTCTTTTGCCGTTTTAATTTTATGATCTTTGAAATACAGAGGTGTCTAAATTTTAGGTACTTAAATTTTCTAAAATTTCTTACTAGTTTTCTTATCAATTTGTACTAACTCTTTACAGAGTCAGGAAGCCACCGCCAGAATAAACCATAAATACACAGACAAATGACGTTGATAGGTGTTGTCTGAATATTATAAAAAGATTAATTCATTTTACTCATCCATTTATTCCAAAAATATGTATCGAGTGTGTACTATGGGAAAGTACTGAGGTAGGTGCTAGACATAAAAATATGAATAAAATCTCAGGTAGTCTACTAATGGAGAAGCCACATAAGCACATCATTATATTCGTGGGCAACTTATGTGAACTCTTAAAACCTTTGTTTTGACATCTTTAAAATTAGCACCCACTTCTAGAATGGTTGTACAGATTAATGTGATAATATCTGCTAAATTGGTAAATGCTCAGTACAGCATCCACATACTATAAGTTATCAATAAATACCAGCTAATCTCTCAGTAAAGATTTGTACTTCTTTTTACATAGGTCCCACTCACTTGTTAAGGTTAATCCCACACATTCTATCCACTTTTTGTTGCTCTAGTGAATGACGTTTTTCCCATTATTTTTTTCTAGCTGGTTATTATTGATATACAGAAACCCCATTGATTTTTATATATTCATCTTGCATCCATCTGGGTTTCTGAACTTTTATTAATTCTAAAGATTTCTCAGTTGATTCCCCTGAGTGTTTTAGGTACACAACCATGTTGTCTACAAATAATGATAATTTTGAGGAGATAACTCTGTTGAGAAGTTTGGCAGGAAAATTCAATTCAATTCTGCAAATATTTATTGACTGATAAGGTCAATTTTGGACAAATTTAGTTGGAGAGGCCAGTGGGACATCCAGATGGAGATGGCCAGAAGGCAATTAGGGCTGTAGACTGAAATTTGGGAGCACGCTCTGGGCTGGAGATATGGATGTGTCAAAGCCATGCAATTAATGGAAGTGGCCTAGGAGGAAATGCAGAGGAGAGCCGCACATGCAGATAACGCGCATGCCCACTGAAGACGTCTCACTTGCCACTTGGAGAGCCGAATGTACCCAAGTCTACCTTCGGACTCTGGCCCAGCTCTGTGCATGACTTTTGGCAGGGGTACCTTGTCTGGACAGATGGGAGAAGGGACAGTCAAACCGTATCTTTGTCCCTCTGCAACCACTCTTTAGGAGCGGACCAGAGGCCATGGTCATAGGGATGCTGGCATTGAGCTTCATCTTAGCCCCACCCCCTTGCACACCCTGCTTCAGTCGCACCAAACAGCTCATCATCTACAAACAGCCCAGGCCCCTTCAGGCCTTTACAATGCCTGACCCTTGGCCTGGAATACCCTTCCTCCACCTTCTTGACCTAGCAAGCCTTTTCACTGTTCCAGATGCAGTTCACAGAGCATCTCATCCAAGGGGCCTCCTCTGGTTTCCTGGGCAGTTAATCTCTACATTCTGTCTCTCCCTCTCGCTCTCGCTCTCTAAATCTCACTGCAATAGCCATTTCCCAAAATCTAGGCCTCCCAATCTGTGCCTTTCAAGAACACAAAAATGCCCTGCCACTCTTGTTTAAAATCCTTCAACGCTTCCTCTGGATAAAGCCCCAAATCCTAAACGTGGTGCACAAGACCATCCATGAGCTGGCCCTGTTCCTCTCCCAGGCTTGGCTTCTTGCCACTCTTTCCCTTAAATGATGCTCCAGCTCAAGCAGACTCCATCTGGTTCCCTTACTGTCCCCCACTCTTGCTCACTCTGAGTCCTCAAACTTGCTGTTCCCTCTGATTGAAGCATCCTTTCCCCATCTTTTGGTCTGGCCGACTCCTATTCATGTTTTAGATCGCAGCTTAAACTTCACCACCCCCAGGAGACCTGACCGACCACTACACAAAGGTGTATCATCCTCCCCGCAACACACACCAAGGACACACCATGCTGTGTGTCCTCAGAGCACCGCATCTCCATCATTGCATGCAGCACCCGTCATGGCATCGTTTAGTGTCTGTCTTCCCTGAGAGGTGTGGAAGCCATGGAGTAGAGGCCGTGTTCTGTCACATTCACACCAATCCCGGGCACCCAGCACAGTGCCTGGAAAACAGGTGCCCGGGAGAGATTTGCATGATGGTTGCACCTTGCACGCAACTCAACTAGGTCATACATCCTACTGAATTGCACACTCATAGCTCCTCCAGAGTCCTCTCTGTCTTCCTAGTGCCCAACGCCTGGCAGACACTGCAGATGTGCATTAAGTGTTGGATGAGACAATTATCACAGGTGTTTCTAATGAAGTTGTGCATTGATTTTTTTTCCCTAGAAGCCTTAAGAATCAGAGAAATTCCATTAATGTGTGATAGTCTAGTCTGGAGTTTCTCAACATCGGCACTACTGGCATTTGGGGCAGGATGGTTCTTTGTTGTGAAGGCTGTCCTGTGCATATAGGATGCTTGGCAGCATCCTTGGCCTCTACTCACTGGATACCAGTAGCAGCTCCCTGTTGTGACAACATCTCCAGACACTGTCAAATGTCCCCTCGGAGGGAAAATCACTCCTACTTGGGAACCATGGGTCTAATTCTTAGCTATTTTGAAGTTCTTAATGAAAGCTAGAAATAATCTCTCTAGAACAATATACATAGAAATCTAACCTCTCACCTTTTTCATTCACTTCAGAGGATTCACAGATTAAAGAAGCTTATCCACGGACCTCCTGAACTGGGGTACTTCACCTTTGCTGTGGCGTGGCCCCATTTGGCAGCCTGATGAAGCTTTCTCAAATGATGTTTTTAAATGCATAAAACAAAATACATAGAATTACAAAGGAAACCAATTATATTGAAATATAGTTTTCAAAATATTTTGAAAATGTGTCACATGGTAATATAGGTACTTTTACTAAAGTATTATTTACAAGATCTAGCAGTGGGCCTGATAAATATTGTCGTTAGAAGCATAAATGCTATTTCTAGATAGTTGCAACAACTGTAATCTTCTATGAAAACACCTGGGATCTTAGCAGTGACAAATTCACAGGTTCTGCTAATACGGCTGCACTTTGTGGCCTATATTCATGATTGACAGAAATCCTAAGTTTCAATGGGAGCTTGGTGAAAATAAAGATGCCAATTTGCCCCACCCAAGTTAGGGACCCCCCTGAATTCTATAAGAACCCCAGGGGTCCAAGTCAAATTCAATCTTTCGTTCAGCAAGTCTGGGGAGGACTGCTTAGTTCCAGGCTGTAGGTGTATGGGGGTGGGGAGATGGGAGGGGTAGATTTTGTATAATATTGTTCATGCCCTCAAGGAGTTGACAGTGGAGTCACGTGACAGACAGACATGGCCCATCTTACTGTGTATCCACTCAACCGGTGGTTTGAGGACACCTCATTGTTGGATCCCAGGGGAAGAGCAGAGAGCACACACAAACAAACCCAGGAAGACTGGAGCTTTTGTGCAGGTCTGAGAAGGGGACCGACATTTATCCACGTACTTCACTAAAATTATATTCCCAACATTCGCAATGACCCTGTGATATGGCTGTTACGTCCCCACCCCTTATCACTCTGCAGGTGAAGAAACTGAAACTCCTCAAGGTTTAAGAACATGCTCAAGGTCAAACAGGTAGCAGTGGGAAGAGCTGAGATTCAAACCCAGATGTGTGAAAGGCAAAGCCCCTCCCCCAGCTAGGCTGCAAGGTTCCACGCACCATCTGGGGACACACTTGCAAAGCGACGGTCCTGTTTACACTCTGCACCCAGCACAAGGGGCAGAGCCTGGGGTTGACTGAAAAGAGCTTAATGCAGTTGCTGGGCCTCAGGGACATGGAGACAAAACAGGGTCTCCTTCCTCTCAAGCTGGGGATGCGTGCAGCTAAGGCACAAAACAATGCCTGGCAGACTGGATGAGGCGGCACGCCTGTCCCTGTACCACATCCGATTGCTCCGTGGGAATAATCCCATGCCACTCAGTTTCCCAATTCTAACTCCAGGCTCTGCGATTCTCCTGGACATGCTTAACACCGAAGCCACCTCTGTGGACCAAATATGATTCTCCCTGCCTGCTGATACAGATGCAGCTCATCTGTCATCATTTTGAGCCAACATCAGCCAGGGGTTGTTTATTATATTGACGGGGAATCCTGGACCAGCAGAGGTATCTCTGCAATGCTGATGGCAGAGTCTCTCCCTCACGGGGTTGTGCTACATCCGAGGATCAGCACCAAGGGAAGGGGTCAGATATGTCGAGACAGGTGCTTCTGCCAGGCTGGTCCTGCTCCCAGCTGGGTCTTTTAGAGCAAACACAGGGAGGTACCACTGAGTTCTCCCAGCTGAGGAGACACTTTAGCTGTGGCTTTGGTTCAGGGGACAGTGGTGGAGCTCAGGGACTGACATACAGGACTTCAGGTCTTAGCAAATGCTTGATTCATTCATTTACTTATTTAAAAAATAGTATTGAGCACCCACTGTGTCCCAGACACTACGCCTGCCTTCATGGAGCTTAGTCTAATAATAATAGATTATTAAACATTTTTCCTGTGCCAGGTGCTGTCTTATAACTCATTCCAGCCTCACAACTATATTAGATAGGTACTATTATGGTGCCCATTTTACAGACAAAGAAACTGAGGCTCAGGAAGGTTAAGTAACCTGCCCACGGTCAGACAGCTAATACAGGGTGGAAACAGAATACAACCCCAGGCAATCTGGGACCAAATCCTATCTTCTTAACCACTCCTCCATGGATGGATGGATGGCTGGATGGCTTAGGGGGTGAAGGGGTGGGGCTAGATGCTTATTTTGGCCAATGTGATAAGCCTGTGATAAGCCACACCTCTTTCTAGAGCACTTGCATAGGCAAAGAATGTTTCCTGGAGGAGCTCTTTCCTCAAGTGTCAATCATCTCAGCTAGAACTTCTAGGCTTTTGCCCTATTGTCTGCTTTCTGGGGCTGAGCCCGCTACGGTGAGGCTCAGTGTGTTATCAGAAGGGAGACCACATGGGGAATTCTGTATCCATTGGACTTCCCAGAAGAAAAAAACCAGTAACTTAGAAACACAAGTGAGTTGTCAAAAGTATGTGAAACCAAGCTTAAGGCTCTGCTCTCCCATCCCCCCGAGTGCCTCATGATGGTGAGGACCACATCTGCTTCACTACGAAATCCCCAGCACAGGTTTGGCATGTCATAGACACTCAGTTAATATTTGTTGAGTAAACAGATTAATATATCCAGTTGTCTTCTGTGCCTCTGTTTTTTCCTCGTTTCTATTTCTTTCTTTATCCATCAAAAGCTCATGCCTGTTGTTTTATCTAATACACACACCCACAGTAGAACTGGCCTCATCCCTAAGGGACACAGGCAACTTTAAGCCCTTTACCCTCATGTGACTCATATTTGAAAATTAATAAAAATGAAAGAAAAAAATCCAGCATGGTACACTTGAAAGAATCAGAAAGCTTAGTTTCTTAACTCTGCTTTGCCACTTAATAGCAAGGAATATGGTCAAGTCCCTTAATCACATAAGGCCCCTGCCCCTCCATCTTAAAATGGGGCTCTGAAGGCAACCTTCACAGAGATGCCCTGAGTCAGCTGACTCAGGTGAAGGCGGGGGGGTTGCAGCCTGGACGAAAAGAGCCCTATCCATGGTCCTGAACCATCAACGTCCTCAGGACTGTTGTTTCTCCCCACCCTAGGCCACTGAGGATGCCGGTCCAAGCTCTCCAAGGGTTCTGCACCAGGTAAGAAAGGAAAAGGGGAGTTGGTGAGATGAAGAAGCAGAGGGAGAGGGAGAGAGCTGAGGAAAGGGACTGACTTGGTGGACGTGGGAGCAGAGAACACTGGAACTCCACTCAGGGTCCTGAGTGTCTGGGACAATGTCCTCCAGCCTTAGGCCAGACAGAGCCAGAGGCCACAGTAGAGATGGTTTGCCACAGGCGGCCTGGGATGAGCGAGAGGGTGTGGACCCTTAGGAGCGTATCCCTGAGATGTGCCTGGCATTTAATCCTCAGCAGTCAATGAGGAGGAGGACAGGTAGGGTACTAGCTCTCTGAAGATGAGGGGTGGGGAGACTTGAGATACAGACAGACACAAAATCAGACATCCTGAGGACCAGAGTGAGGGAGGAGTGACATGTGGTCATCAGCAGCTGGGTGCAGCCTCTTCTTCCTCCGTAGATGGCTTACCCCCCTCACTCCTCCAGCAGCTTCGGACTGGACCTTTGCTGGGAATCCAAATGGCTCACTCAGGGAGACTTCCACAGAAGCTAGGGGAAAGCTCAGTACAGATTTTTCCTTAAGTTAGGCATTCAAAGGTCATCTGCAATTTCATTTTGTTTTTCCTACTCTTCAACAGATGTGCTGCTCCTTTTCCATGCTAAGGAAAGGGCTTTATGTTTTGACGCTCCCAACTGCACATTTGAATTTTATATGAGCTCTGTTGGTGATTTGAAAATTGTTCCTATCAAAAAAGAGAGTTAAATCAGCCCCCTCCATTCAAGCAAATTAGTGATGAAGTCAGTCCTGACCTGGCGCAGCTCAGACGAGCCCAGATGCCAGCAAGGATTCATTCATTCAATCAATACTCACTGGACTTCCACCACCTGCCAGGCACAGGACAGACACGATCTCTACTCTCATGGAGCTCCCCTCTTGCTCATCCCTCCCAAGCCACACTTGCCTCCCTCCTATTCCTCTCGCTGGCCACACTCTGGCCTCAGGGACTTTGCACTCGCTTATCCCTCTTCTTGCAAAGTTCTTTCCCCCAGATAAGGCAAACTCTTCCTTTACATCTTTGTTCAACATTCCCTTCTCAGTCATATCTATCCTTTATAAAATCACACCCACACCCCACCTCCATCCCTGGCACCTCCAATCTCCCTTACCTGTTCTATACTTTCTCCCACAGCATGTATCACTCTCTAGCACACTAAGAAATCTACTTATATATGTGTTTATTGTTTATCGTCTGCTTCCTCTTGCTACAACATTCACTTCACATGAGCAAGGTCTCTGTTTATTCATTAATGCACCCTAAATGCCTTAAACAGGGCCTGGCACATTGTAGACACTCAGTAAATATTTGTTCAATCAATGAATAAACAACGAACCAGCCAGTGCATTCACAAATGCACACCTCACGTGGACCCAACTCCCTAAAGGCCCAGAAAACCAAAACAGTTGGTAGGGCTCTGTTTGAAAGCTGGTTAGCTTGATAGAAAAGCCCACACATCCAGCCCACAGTGGAATTAGAGCTGGGGAGGGGGGATCCTGGGCACATTGTCCCCTGCCTCCACAGCCACCTCCCCAACAGGCTGAGCTCCCTGAGGGCAGACAGCACTGTCTGCCCTTTTCACCAGTACATCCTTGAGAGCCCAGCACAGGGCTGCCAAAGGAAGCAAATGCCAGTAAGCACAAGATGGAAGGAATTTCAGCCATCATTTCTCAAGCACTGACTATGTGCCCCACACAACGCTGAGCTCCTTACTCACATTCTTTCTTTCAAACCTCACGACCTCCCAAAGAGGTAGGCATTAATTTTTGACCCTGTTTAATAAATGAGGTTTAGGCTAAGTAACCTACCCAAGTTCACCCATACAATAATAGATGGCAAAGCTGACGTTCAAACACAGGTGTGTCTGACTCCCAAAACTGAGATCTGGAAGTATATGCTCCACCACTGCACCGGGATGAAAGAGAGAGAGGGAGGCAGGGAGAGAGGCCTGGAACGAGGAAGGAAAGAACGAAGGAGCAAAGACGGTAGGGCAAGCCATATGCCAGATGTAGCATGGAGGTCTGAAAGAGCTGACCAGAGCTAAGGAGCTTTTCCTCTTGCCTGGACATGACTCCCTTACAGCCCTGTTCCCCCTTCCCCACCCCAGAGGAAGCACGGAGATGGCGCATCTTGTCCTAGAAGAGACTTTATTTCAGCTAATTCTTTTAAATTCTCTCTCTCTGGGCTTGAATGAACTGAAGGAAAAGTATATCTGAGTGGGTGAGTAGATAAGCTAAAAATTGTGCCAGGGAGTGGTGGAGAAATGTACTTCCTCTTAGAATCCCTATAAAAGGAAATTTTCACAGCTCCATCATTGCCCCTCACCCATGCAGTGGGGATGAATGCAATTAGGCTGAGCAGGTGGAGGCATCTTGTTCAGAACCTGCCCCAGTGACCTCAGACTTCTGCACAGAAGACATCCCACCAGCCACTTCCCTACATGCCCAGGGCTGGCCTTAGTGGGCTTTGCTCACCCTGAGCCTCCTCCAACCTGATCAGCCACAGGCTCTGCCTATAAATGCACCTGCTGTCCCAGTAGCCTCTTCGCTCCACCTGAGAGCCCCATCCATAGTGTTCAGTCCATGAGGTCACTCAAAGGGCTTCCCAGAGGAGTGCTCTTCAGAGTTCTATGGATGAGAGTCCTGGCAGAGACCTTCAGGACCTCCAGAAATCCTGCCAATGGTGGCTCCCTTCTGTGGGCACACCAAAATGGTGTCACTATGCCAGAGACTGGGGCAAGAATTCCAAGGGCCATCTGCTGGGGTAAACCAAAAGTATATGTTGAATGAACAAATGGGCCTTCCAGTGGGAAAATCTGTAAAGAGGAAAGTCTAGTAGGGGCCTCTAGAATTTAGCTGGTCCCAACGCTGGGGATTTCTGGCAGGAAACACACTGACTTGAGGAGTAGCATGGAGATACAGAAAGAACAGAATTCAAGCTAATTCAGTGGATATTTCCTAGGGCCTCCTACAAAACAGGATGACGCTTCTCTGACAATGCTTATGGATGAGGAGCAGCTGATAAGCAGGTGTACAACAGGGAAGAGCAGGGAATTCACAGAAAAGAGAAAAGAGGAAGATGCAGAGAGAGGAAACCCAGTTTCATCCTTACTGCTGTGAGATAAGTTGCGCCTCTGGCTAGGCCACCTCTTAACTCAGATCCCTTAGCATTGCCTTGAGAACTTGTGCACTCTCCACTTTCTTGTACTCTCCTGATGACCCTTCCCATGCGGATTCTTAGGATCTAGAGATACCCAGCTTCTTGTGCCTCCCAAGAGGGAAGTATGGATCTGATCATGCACAACTAGAGAAACCAGAGGTGTCACATTTATTGGGGTGGTAGAGCTGGGACCTAGACCCTCTAACTCCTGACAGATCCCACAGATGCAAAGTCCTCTCAAAACACGTCTGCCCTCATGGGCTGGGGGGGGGGGGGGGGGGGGTGGATGGCGAAAGGGGTAAAAGGGCACATATGTACGGTGAAGGATAAAAACTGGACTATTGGTGGTGAGCACAATGCAGTCTATACAGAAACTGGTATATAATAATGTACCCTTGAAACTACACAATGTTATAAACCAATATGATCTCAATAAAATAATAATAATAAAAAGAACAGTAAAGAAAAAACACATATCTGCTCTGAAATGGCTAAGAGCTCATGTTCACCTGTAGCATGGAGTCTGTGCAGGCTTCACTTGGGCAGGCAAAGCAGAAACACACTTACGTTCAACCATCACATGCCTCAAAGTCATCTACTGGACAAGAGAGAGTTTATTATGGTCCAGCAAAGCATTTACAAGTGTAGTGCTCCACTGCTCCTTGAGAACCAGTGGGGTACAGCCCAGTGGCCTCTGCTGAGGGACAGTGGAAGGGTGCTTGTATGAGGTACCATTCAAAAGGGGCTTGGGGAGTGACATCAGCAAGATGATGAAATAGGAAGCCCCAGACTTCATTCCCCCAGAGACATCAACTTAACTATATATCGTTGAAATGAAAGGACACTACACAGCAACACAAAAGTATACAAATGTATAAAGCTCTCTGGTAAGGATAAATATATAGAAAATAAAGAATCCTGTAACACTGTAATGGTGGTGCAAAAATCACTTTTAATTCTGGCATAGAATTTAAAAGATAAATGCATTAAAATAACTATAAAACTATGTTAATGGATACAAAATGCAAATAAGTCTTTGTGAGAACTCCAGAAACCAGTTAAGAAGCTGCAGTACCCCAGGAAAGCTCAAAGTCAAGAATAGTTGCATTGAAACAGGTGAGAAAAGGCATTTCATAGCAACCACCATTGCCCTTCTCCCAAGCCTACACAGCTCAGCACGATTGGGAAGAATAGCCCAACTAGCAGCTTCTCCTTTGGAAAGGAAATAGAAGTGGAATGTAAGTCTAATGTTCCAACTTTTCAGGGAACTGCCTGAGAGGCCGCTTTCTGTCTTGCCTGACTTGGAGTGCCAATGGGGAACCAGCATACTTTGGATGCATGGGAGCCACAGAGAACAAAAGAGAGCTCAGTGCTTGTTGCAGTGCCAGAGAACCTGCAGTACCACTGACAAACACCAGAGGAAGCAAGAAACTGCAAGCTCCTGAAAAAGAAAATGGCAAACCTCTCTGAGAAACTACACACACACACACACACACACACACACACACACACAAGCCCAGAGAAGACACATCCATGGAAAAGGTTTGAGAGGCTTCCAGAAGCTCTAGCCAGGCTAATTGGTGAAGATCTTCCCCTGTATGAAGTCAGTTCATAAATATGGCAGAGATGGCCATTTTTTCAAATGCACAACTCAGAGCAAAAAATAAGGCATATGGAGGAACAAGGAAATATAGTCCAATCAAAACAACAAAATAAATCTCCAGAAACAGACCCCAAAAAAATGGATATCCATGAATTACTGACAAAGAATTCAAAATAATCACCTTAAGGAAACTCAATGTATTATAAGAGAACACAGATAGAAAACTAAACAAAATCAGGAAAGCAACGTATGAATAAAATGAGAATATCAACAAAGAGATAGAAATTATATTTAAAAAAGAGCCAAACAGAAATCTTAGATCTAAAGAATATAATAACTGAATTGAAAAATTCACTAGAGAGGTTCAACAGCACACTGGATCAAGCAGAAGAAAGAATCAGTGAACTCAAAGATAGGTAGATAGGCCTTTTTACATTGAGTCAGAGGGACAAAAAAGAAAAAGGAATGAAGAAAGTGAAGAAAGTCTAAGGGACTTAGGGGACACCCTCAAAAGGACTGATATGTGCATTACAGGTGTCCCAGAAGGAGGAGGAGGAGAGAGAAAGGAGCAGAGAGTTCATTTGAAGAATTAATGGCCAAAACCTTCCTAAATCTGAGGAAGGAAATGGACATCCAAATTCAAAAAGCCCAAAAGACTCCAACTAGGATGAACCCAAAGGGGCCCACACTGAGACACATAAACAAACTGTCAAAAAAGTCAAAGAAAGAGTTTCAAAAGCAACAAGAGAAACAGCAACTTGTCACACATAATAGAACTCTCATAAGATTATGAGTGAATTTCTCAGCAAAAACCTTGCAGGCCAGAAGAGAGTGGAAAGATATATTCAAAGTGCTGAGGAGAAAAAAAAAAAAAGCCAACTAAGAATACTATATCCAGCAAAACTGTCCTTCAAAAACTGAGGGAGAAATAAGGACCTTCCCAGATAAACAAAAGCTGAGGAAATTCATTAACGCTAGACCTGCCTTACCAGAACTGCTAAAGGGAGCCCTTCAGGCTGAAATGAAAGCAACACAAAAGCATACAAATATATAAAGCTCTCTGGTAAATATATAGAAAATAAAGCATCCTATAATACTGTAATGGTGATGTAAAAATCACTTTTAATTCTGGCATAGAATTTAAAAGATAAATGAATAAAAATTAACTATAACTATAAAACTATGTTAATGGATATAAAATACAAATAGATACAATGTGTGACATTGGTAACAAAGTTAGGAGGAGATGCAAAAGAGGAGAGTTTTTGTACATGATTGAAGTAAAATTATCAGTTTGAAATACACTGTTTTAACTATAGGATATTTTATGTAATCCCCATGGCAACTACCTAGAGAATATTCACCAAAGAAAATTAGAAAGGGATCAAAGTATGTCACTACAAAAGAAAAAATCAATGAGACAAAAAGGAAGGCAGAGAGAGAGAAAAAGAGGGACAAAGTAACTATAAGACATATAGAAAAAAGTTAACAAAATGTAATAGTAAGTCTGTCTCTATCAGCAATTACTTTAAATGCAAATGGACTAAACTCCTTAGTCAAAAGCGCTAGAGTGGCTGAATAGATAAAACAACAAGATCCAGCTGTATACTGTCTATGGGACTCACTTTAGATACAAGGACATACATATACTGAAAGTGAAAGCATGCAAAAAGGTATTCCATGTAAACGGTAACCAAAGAAAGCAGGGGTGACCATAATTATATCAGACAAAATAAACTTTGTCAAAAACTGTCACAAGACATAAAGAAGGACAGTATATAACAACAAAAGGTCAATTCACTAGGACGATCTAACTATTACAAATATATATGCACCTAACAGCATAACACCTAAATATATGAAGCAACCATTGACAGAATTGAAAGGAGACATAGACAACAACACAGTAACAGTAAGAGATTTCAATACCCCAATTTCAATAATGGATAAGTCAACTAGACAGAAGTTTAATAATGAAACAGGTGACTAAACAACATTATAGGCCAATAGGACCCAACAAACACATCCAGAACACTATACCCAACAACCGCAGAATTTGCATCCTTCTCAACTGCACACATAATATTCTGCAGGAGGGAGCATGTGTTAGGCCACAAAACCAGTCTTAAAAAATTTAAGAAGACTGAAATCATATTAAGTATCTTTTCTGACCAAAATGGAATGAAATTAGAAATCAATAGCAAAATAAAAACTGAAAAATTCTCAAATACATGGAAATTAAATAGCACATCCTTGAATAACCCATAGGTCAAAAAAAGAATCACAAGGAAAATTAGAAAATGTCTTGAAACAAATGGAAATGAAAACACAACATACCAAAACTTATGGGTTGCAGCAAAAGCAGTACTAAGACAAAAGATTGGAGCTATAAACGCCTAAATTAAAAAAGAAAGAACATCTCAAATCAACAACTTAACTTTACATCCCAAGGAACTAGAAAAAGAATAATAAACTAAACCCAAAGTTAGTAGAAGAAAGGGAATAAGAAAGATTAGAACAGAAATAAACAAAATAGAGAATAGAAAAACAAAAAAGTCAAGAAAACTGAGTCAATTTTTTGAAAACGTCAATGAAATTGACAGACTCTTAGCTCGACTAAGAAAAAAGCAAGAAGATTCAAAAATCAGAAATGAAAGAGGAGCTATTACAATTGATGCCACAGAAATAAAGAGAAATGTAAGAGACTATTATTAACAATTACATGCCAGCAAATTGGATAACAGAAAAGAAATGGATAAATTTCTAGAAATATACAACCTACCAAGACTAAATCATGAAGAAATAAGAAATCTACACAGCCTATAACTAGTAAGGAAATTGAATCAGTAATCAAAAACCTCCCAACAAAGAAAAGTCCAGATGGCTTCACTGGAGAATTCTAAGAAATATTTAAATAAGAATTAACAACAATCCTTCTCAAATTCTTCCCAAAAACTGAAGAAGAGGGAACCCTTCCAAACTCACTTTATGAGGTCAGTATTATGATTTTGATCTCATGCCAAAATCAGACAAAGATACTACAAGAAAATTATAGACCAATATCCGTGATGAATATTGATGCAAAAATGCTCAACAAAATACTAGCAAACTGAATTCAATAACATATTAAAAGGATTCTACACCATGACCAAGTGAGATTTATTCCTAGAATGCAAAGATGGTTCAACACACAAAACTCTATCAGTGTAATACACTGCATTAACAGAAAGAAAGTAAAAAGCCACATGATCATCTCAATTGATGCAGAAAAAGCATTTGACAACATCCAACAACATTTCATGATACAAACACTCAACTAACTAGGAATCCAAGGAAATTATATCAAAACAATAAAAGCCATATTATGAAAAGCCCACAGTTAACATCACACTCAATGGTGAAATACTGGAAGTTTTCTCTCTAAGATCAGGAATAAAGCAAGGTTTCCCTCTCTTACCACTTCTATTTAATATAGTACTGGAAGTCGTAGCCAGACCAATTAGGCAAGAATATGAAATAAAAGGTATCCAAATTGGAAAGCAAGAGCAAAATTATCTCTTTTCACAGATGACATGATCTTGTATGTACTAAACCCTAAAGACTACACACAAACACACACACACACACACACAAATGTTAGAACTAATAAATTGAGCAAAGTTTCAGGATGCAAAAACAGCACACAAAAATCAGTTGCATTTCTATATACTAACAATTACAAGAAGCAAATGAGATTAAGAAAACAATCTCATTTACAATACCATCAAAAAGAACAAAATACTTAGGAGTACACTTAAGGAGGCAAAAGACAAACGCTGAAAACTATAAAACATTGCTGAGAGAAATTAAACAAGACACGATCAGGGGAAAGACATCCTATGTTCGTGGATTGGAAGACTTAACATTGTTAAAATGTCCATGCTACCCAAAGTGGTCTACAGATTCAATGCAATCTCTATCAAAATGCCAATGGTATTTTTTTCAAAAGTAGGAAACACTATCCTGAAACTAATATGGTATCTCAAAGGATCCCATGGCTAAAATAAATCTAGAGAAATAGAAATAAAACTGGAAGCCTCACATTTCCTGATTTCAAAACATATTTTAAAGCTACAGTAATCAAAACAGTATGGTACTGGCATAAAGACAGACATATAGGCCAATGGAACACAACCGAGAGCCCAGAAATAAACCCTCCTCAATACGGTCAAATGACTTTTGACAGAGGTGCCAAGGCTACACAATGGGAGAGAATAAAGTCTCTTCAACAAATGGTGTTGGGAAAACTGAGTATCCACATGCAAAAGAATGAACTTGGGGGCTGGCCCGATGATGTAGCAGTTAAGTTTGTGCACTCTGCTTTGGTGGCCTGGGGTTCACCAATTCAGATCCTGGGCATGGACCTAAACATGGCTCATCAAGCCAGGCTGTGGTGGCATCCCGCATAAAAGGACTAAAACGACTTACAACTATGATATACAACTATGTACTGGGGCTTTGGGGAGGAAAAAAAAAAAGAGGAAGATTGGCAACACATGTTAGCTTAGGGCCAATCTTCCTCACCAAAGGAAAAAGAAGAGCATGCCTTAAAGAAAATAAAAGAATGAACCTGGACCTGGACCTTGCACCATATACAAATATTAACTCAAAATGGATTAAAGCTCTAAATGCAAGACTTGAAACTATAAAACTCCTAGAAGAAAACATAGGAGAATAGTTCATGACATTAGATTTGGCAATAATTTCTTGGATATGACACCAAAGACACAGGCAACAAAAGCAAAAATAGACAAATGGGACTACATCAAATATAAAAACTTCTGCACAGCAAAGGAAACAAAAGAGTGAAAAGGCAACCTACAGAATGGGAGAAAATGTCTGCAAACCACGTATCTGATAAGGAGGGATTAGCCAGAATATATAAAGAACTCCCACAACTCAGCAACTAAACCCAAATAATCTGATTTAAAAAATTAGCAAAAGACTGGAATAGCCATTTCTCCAAAGATACACAAATGGCCAACAAGCATATGAAAAGATGCTCAATATTAATCATCAGGGAAACGTGAATCAAAACCACAGTGAGATATCACCTCACACCCATTAGGATGGCCACTTGAAAGAAAAAAAAAAGATAAATGCTGGTGAGGATGCAGAGAAACTGAAATTCTTGTGCACTGTTGGTGAGAATGTAAAAGGGTGCAGCAGCTACGGAAAACAGTGCGGAGGCTCCTTAAATAATTAAACCCAGAATTACCACATGAGCCAGCAATCCCACTTCTGGGTATATATCCAAAAAAAAAGGAAAGCAGCATCTCAAAGAGATATTTGCACACTCATGTTCATAGCAGCATTATTCAAAATAGTCAAGAAGTGAAAGCAACCTACGTCCACCAACAGATGAATGGATAAAAACTGTGGTACATACATACAATGAAATGTTACTCAGCCTTAGAAAGGAATGAATTCCTGTCATATGCTGCAAGACGAATGAACCTTGAGGACATTATGCTAAGTGAAACAAGCCAGGCACAAAAAGACAAATAGTGTATGATTTCATGTCTGGGCGGTATCTGAAGTAGAATGGCGGTTGCCAGGGGCTGGGGGCAGGGGAGAAAGGGCAGTTCTTGTTCAATGGGTATAGACTTTCGGTTCTGCAAGATGCAAAAGTTCTAGAGACGTGCTGCACAACAAGGTGCATGTGCTTAACACTACTGTATTGGACCATTTTAAATTGGTTAAGATGGTAGATTTTATGCCCTATGTTTTTTATCACAGTAAAGAAAAGGGGGAGGGGCTGGGGGAGTTTGGGTAAGATTTATAGAGAGCAATGTGAGGAGGGCAGTAGGTCAACAATCAGTTGGTGACTTTAATTTCACCCCTACCAATTAGAGACATAAAAATATGCCCCCTGCACTCAGAGTCCTTTCCAACCTCCTTTTCCTGCTTCAGTTTTTTTCAGAGCACTTACTCCCACCCAAGATCATGTTACATAGTTACTTCCTGATCTGTTTATTGTCTGCAAATAAGCAGCCATGCGAGTTCCCTGAGGGCAGGGATTTTTTAAATTTCTTTCTTGTTTGTTACTGAATCCTCAGAGTCTAGAAGAGTGTGTGGCCTACAGTAGATGCACAATGACTATCTGACGAGTGAACGAAAGAATGTGGCAGTGGGGAGAGCAGAGAAGGGGCATCTGGAGCCTGGGGCTCCAGTCCTGCATTCTACAAGCTTCTTGGTAAAGAGACATAAAAGAGGAAGACAACAGCAGACCAGGATGAGGAGATGTCTTTAGATGGGGCTTGTTGGGGCAGCCAGACCAGCTTCTGGTGTCTGAGGGATGGGGAAAGCCCATACCCATCCACTAGAGGGTCTCTGCCCCTGGTCCCTTCTGGTTCAGCAAAAGAATGGAGACCATGCCCAGTAGCTCCAGCCACTTTGATGTAGCTGTTTCTCCTAAGGCTACTGAATCAACAGACTCCACCTTTCAGACAGAAAGGTCCTCAGTTCTTCCCACTTTTCATATCCCAGGTCACTGCTTCTTACACTTCCATGTGAGTACACATCACCTGAGCGTTCACTAGGACTGGGCGTGGCCTGAGAATCCACATTTCTAACACGCTTCCAGGTGACACTGATGCAAAGCCTTGCTTACAGTGGCTATGGGAAGCTTTGCAAATCCCCATGCCTAGGCCCCTCACCCCAGACCAATTAAACCAGAACATCTGGGAGTGGGAACCCGGAATGGTGCAGCCAAGTTTGAGAACCAGCACTCCAGGGGCTCCCAAGGGTGCTAACTCCCACGGAAGCAGAGCCCCAGCTTGGGACCCTGTAACCCGTTCACCCAGCCTCTGCGCCCTTCTTCAACAGCCTCGGGGCTGCTGACACTTCAGTTGCTGCTGAGGGTCTGCGAAGAGCCATGTGTTGGCAGTGGCCCACCTTGATCTGGTACCTGCAGGAGCATTAATACTCTTAGGCAGCTGGAAGAAACTTTCCTGTTTTCTCCCACCTCCTGACTTCCACTTCTCACTTCTCTTCCCAGCTGGTAGGGAGCTGTCATCGTCTTCCAGTCCAGTAGAACCACAGTTCTCAACCGGGAGTGATTTTCTCCCCACCAGGGGACATTTGACAACGTCTGCCGACATATTTGATTCTCTTTGATCCAGAACCTCTGCCTTCTCTTGACCCTCAAGCCATGGGACCCTGTCTGCTCCTTACTCATTCACAGCATTTACGTTTTCATGGCGCTCCCCCAACCCATTAGACAGGTCTCCAGATTTCCAAACCTTATCTGCGCTCAGGAATCAACTTCCTCCTAATGAAATTCCTAAACTCCATGCAAACTAGGGGGGTGGCCAGTCATCCCAAAAGTTCCACGAGAGGTCAGGAGACATCTGACCAGGGGACAGAGAGGCCCACTAGAGAGGGGGTAGCCTGATTCCTAAATACCTTCATATCTGAACCTCAGCTGTGACGCAGCCAAGATGCTCATGCTCTGTCACACATGTCCTGGGCACTTGCTATATGCCAGGCCCTGCGTTAAATGCTTTGCCTCATATAATCTTCCCAACAGCCCTAAGAAGTAGTTTCCACGGTTATCCCAATGTACAGGTGAGCAGAAAGGTGAGGCACAGACACTAAGTTGCCCAAGGTTGCATAGCTTGGAAGTAGTAGAGTGAGGATGTGAACTGAGGCAGTGTGGACCCAGAGGCCATGGGTCTAACCACCATACACTAGACCCTTGTGCATTTCACCTCGACAACAACTCAGGCAGGCTCAGATCCTGTCCTCGATATTACAGATGGAAACCAGCTTCGCAAAGGCAAAGTAACCTTCCAAAATCGCTCAGCTAGTGAGTAGTGGACCTAAGATTCAAATCCAAGACAAGCTCAAAATTCCATGCTCAGGGAAGGAAACCACAGGCTACAGAAGAGAGACCATTCATTCCTTCATTCATTCATTCACCGTGCACTCAGCACACATGGACTGATGCTTCTTGAGGTCACATGTTGGGTGTTAAGGATCCAGAGAGAAATCAGCCATGATCCCACTGTTCAAGAGCTCACGTCAAGTTTTGGTGACATGCTGAAGGCTGGTGGGTGGACTCGGGAGGAAGGAGAGAGCACAGGAGGGCCGGGGAGTCCCTTTAGACTTGTTGTCTGGAGACTAAGCAGCTGTGCGGAGGAGGTCTGGGGAACTCCAAGTGGGCACTGCTCGTGTCCTCGGGTGGTCATCTGCATCAGATGATCCGGATGACACCCCTCCCCCCGGCACACACTCTCCTGCACACATTTCCGTTGACTTATTCTCTCCTCATCTGTCCTCCCCTTGGCTTGCTCAGAACTCCCAATTCATAAGCACAGCATGGGGAGAAACCGAAAGGGGCTACGTGCTCCCCCAACAGATCAATGCAAGGCTGGCATCCCAACTTATCATCCCAAGGTCCCAGAGGGAAACCAAATTGTAACTGTCAGGAACACGACAGAACTGTCAAAGGCAGACAAAATCAGCCACATAAATTGTGAAACCGAAGTCACAGTTCTATTTGTTCTGTGAGAGTGAACATCTCACATTTTTTTGTCAAGATGAAAAACAAAAACAAAGACAGACTAAGGGGCTTGCAAGCATTCCATCTTTGTGGAGAAACCCACCACCACCGAGTCTCAGTGTCTAGCAACAGTTCCCACCCCATAAACCCATATCCACTTTCACACAGTATATGCAACAAGTCTTACTGCGGGAGTGGGCGGGTGCACCATCAGAAATGCTTATGACCCAATCCTTGCCTTTAAAGAAATTATGGTCTATTGCTCAAAAGACAATGCTATATCCAGCTCACAGAATTAGAATATAGTGCCAGACCAGACAGAATAAAGCAGAGAAGAACTCAGGTAGTAAGAGTAAGCCTGCAACAGAGGAATCAGAGATGGCTTCCTGGAAGAGGCAACATCTGAATTGGGCCTTGAAGGATGAATACAATTCCCCCTGGTGGAAAGGGAAGGGAAGGAAACTCCAGAGACAGGGAAAGGCAGATATAAACATACAGAGCCTGGGGCAGGGCAGAGACAGGGACACAGAATCAAGAGATCCTTTGGAAGTCAGATCTCCATTCTGTGTGACAACCGGGCTGGGAAGAGAAATCCCTGCCAGGGACTCCCCAGTTTGGAGAACAGGTGCAGCCTTCCAGGTGCTCCCAGGTACACGCGTGTAGGCTGTGCACACGGGGCATGCATGCTTCCCATGAGCCCTGGTCATGCACACACACACGTGTGTGTGTGTTGGGAGCGATGGGGCAAGGCCATCCTGCAGAAGCCCTGCAGCACTGTGGCCGCTCACCAAAATAGCATGGAGCAATTTAGGTCAGGAAGTAAGGACTGTGTTATTATTACTAGTTACTGGTGAAGTTATTTAATAAGAATGTCACATCCAATTGAGACCATGGTGGGAACTGTCAGCAGGAAGAATGGAGTGCCTCACTGGAGGCACTCCAGGCCCTGACGTTTGCACACCTCCACAAAGCCACACAGAGATGGACCTGCTCCCAGCCCCACTGCTGCCTGGGGGGCATTTCCTCAAGGCGGGGGGCGGGGGGGGGGGGGGGGGGAGGTTCACTGTGTCAGGCACCGGAACAGCCAGACCCACGCTGCTCCAGACCAGGCCCCGGCAAAGGCTTTCAAGGGGCATCTCCAGGACCCACTGGAGATACTCTTAGTTACAACATCCATGGCTGGACGCCCCAGTGAAAGGTAGAAAGACAGAAAGACAATGACAGAGAACACCAGAGACTCAGAGAACAAACAGGCAGAAGAGAGATGGGCAGGTAGAAAAGAGAGACAAAGGCAGACATGGTGAGAGACCGCCAGAAAGAGAGAGGGAGACAGAAGAGGAGAGAAAAGGAAAAAAGGACAAGAGTCACAGAGACAGAAAATGCAGAGCGAGACCAAATCAGGGGCAGAAAAGGCAACAACAAAGAGAGGGATGCAGAGTAAGAGCCAAGAGGAGCCTCAGGACAAAGGCTGTCAGTGTCACCTAAAACACAGAGCCCCCATGAGCCAACTGGGTAGAAATGGAAACTGAGGAGGGACTCTTAGGAGCAGCTTAGCTTCAAATGGAAGAACAGGACAGAAGCCAGAGGAGTTCAGGGCCTAAAGACAGCCCCCTTTTTATTCTGAACATGTTTTAAATTGAAAGCGTAAAGTCGGTGGAGAAGAAAAATAAAATGAGAGAAGTGGAGGGGAGAGAAGAGCCAAATCCCAGGGGCGACAGAGAAGAATGGGATCCGGAGCTCTGGGAAGCGGAACTGTGGGAGGGAGCCCACATCGTCCTCCGGAGCTGGGGAGAGGGAGGTAGCTGGCAGGAAGGGTGGGCAGCATACAGAGAAGCCCAGGTTTGACGGTCTGCATGTTCTCCGTAGGGTACCAGCCAGGTCATCCTGTGATGGACCCAGGAATTTGTGTCTTGGTGTGACACTCTCAGGATGAAGGCAGGAAGCTGACCAGCTAGCCGATTAGGAAGAGGACGAGGCTGTGCCGGGCTCGAAGGCAGGGGCATCAGGATTCATGGGAGCTGGGATGGGAGAGGACAGGCAGAGAGCTGACTGTGGAACTGTCTCCCAGGGCCAAGCGTGTAGAGCAGTGGCAGCAGAGGACTAAAGACTGAGGGTCCCAGGGGGACAGTTCTTCAGGGTGTGGACAGTGGAGACCGACCTTGGCAATGAAAGAAAGAGGCTGGGAGAAGCCACTTGGGTGGGGTTTTAGGTCTCCACCTCTTAAAGGGGCCTTGCATGGCTGGGCATTGCCTACACCCATCTCTTGTGCCTTCACGCTCCTAGGCTCTCCTCTTCTCAGCCCGGGCCGGCCATGACCTCACCTTGCCCTTGGTTGCTGTTCTTGGTTCGTCCCTCCTGGGAAGTGGCACCTTCTCAGAGGTCGGCCTCAGCTGCTCCCTGGCTCCACTTCTGCTCCACCCCAGGGCCAGGGACGTCCCTCCTCCCACATTCTCTTTGGACTCCGAGCTCAGTCTAGACTGGTTTGAGGGCTCCTCTGCTCTATTCTCAGTGCTGACCACTCAGAGGCGAGTTATGAAGCCCCGGCAGCAGACCACCACCCGGCTCACCTCCACTCGGCCCTGGAAGCTTCTGAGGCTCCTCCTCAGAGCACTTAAGAACTGAGTGTGGAGAGACCGAGCCGGAAAACCTCTTGGGCTCGTGGAAACTTGCAGGAATCACATCTCCTCTGAAGCCTGCATCCACAGGCCAAGCTGCTTCGCTCCGGTCCAACGGTGTGTCCCCTCCCATCCTCCTCCCCACAGGTTCTCAAAGAAGCAGCAGCTCCACCAAAGCGAAGTCCCGGGCCCTCAAGGAGGCCTGAAGCTCAGGGTGAGGCGCCAACCCCGTCCTGCTGAGCTCAGAGCGCCAGTCCCGCACCTCCCCGAAGGACCCACACAGCCCGCCAGGCCCAGTGCAGCTGCCGCCCTGGCTGGGCCCTGGCTGTTGCCAGGCATGGCCGCCAAGCACAGACACATCCTGGGTCACTGGAAAGCTGCCTGGAGACGGGAAAAACAGTACTCGAGTGTGGTCTGAGAGGGGCCACACTCCCCTGCCCAGAAGGACAGTGACTGCGAGAGTCACTTGAAGACGGAGACTTCAGAGTCAAGGCCTGACCCACCCCTGGGCCTGGGAGCTGGGACACAGGCTAAGCAGGATGCTCATGACGCCCCCCCTCCTGGCACAGAGTTCACACGCACACGCACATGGGCATCCACAGACACGGATGCCCACGCCCTCTACAGACACGCACACCTCCCCCACACATACTCCTTGCACGCACGGTTCTACCACATGCACACAGCTCTTGAACACACGGGTGCACACCCCACACTCCCACGCTGTCGCTGCTCCACCATCCCGGATGGAGGGCTCGAGGGGCCCTCCCATTTGTGCAAAGCTCTGGGTGTCTCTTCCGCCTGTGCTGTGTTTGAGTGGTAGAGTGGTGTGCATGTCTGGTGAAACTGTGTGTGTGTAAATACACGTGTGTGTAGAAGCCTGTGTGTGCACATGTGCTTACAGACACAGGCTGGAATACATGGAAGAACACATGTAAGTATGAGATATTTAGAAAAAGCCCACGATAGCTACAATTTCATTTGCACTGCCCCCACTCCCACAGACACGCACATATTCCAGGACATCAGCCAATCCACCACTCACTGTCCCCAGCACACACGCACCAAGCATCTGCAGTACAGCAGTGAGGAGCGAGCTCAGCCTGTGAGCTCAGACAGACCTGACTTCACAGTCCTGCTCCACCACTTGCTGGCTGTGTGATGGCAGGCACCCTGCTCACCCTCTCTGAGCCTCAGCTCCCTCATCTGTAAGGGAAAGAAAATAGGAGCTCCCTCACAGGCATGCTGGAAGATTAAATGAGATTATGGATGTGAAACAGGGAAGTCAATAAACGTAAATTATCACTCATTTTCTCTCTCTTCCACCCACCCTTGTGCCTTCTGTTCACGCAACTGAGAAGTATTTACTGAGTGCTACCTGTGTGTCAAGCCTGCTTTAGGCAGCAGAGGTGCAAAGTCCCTGTGCTCAGCCTCACACAGCTTGTTTTCCCACAGGGGAGACAGATGGTAAGCAAGTAACCAATAAGGAAATAAGATAATGAGCGTGCTCAGAGCCATGAAGAAGGTGATGTGGGGGAGCTTCACCTGCAGTGGTCCACCTCTGTGAGTGTCAGGAGCAGAGACCTGAAGGGGGAGTAAGAGTGAGCCATGGAAGATCTAGGGAGAGAGCATTCCAGGCAGAGAAAAGAGCAAGCATAAATGCCTGGAGATAGGAACAAGCTTGTTTTCAAGGTAACAGCACTCCTGGGTTGTAGGGAATGGAGTGGGAGTCGTGGGAGATGAGATGGAGCAGATGGCAGTCAAGGCCAGATCAAATCTGGATGGTTTTAACTGTGCCTGTCAGCAGAGGGGTGACCTAGTGTGATCCCCCTGTTTTAGGATCGTTCTCACTGCTGTGTGAAGAGTAAACTGCAGGTGAGAACAAGGGGGAGCAGGCAGACCAGCCAGGGAACTATTGTCCCCAGGCAGGGACAAAGGATTTTAAGGACTCACCCTGTGCCACCCCTACCCCCAACGCCCTCCCTGCCTCCTCACCATCTCCCACCCTCCCACCCATCCGCAGCCTCGGGCTCCTCCCTCATGGTGACTTCTCTGATGACTCCAGGCTATAAGGCCACTTTCCAACTCTTTCTGAACATACTTCCAAGGGCCACCTCCCCAGAGGCCCTCCCTCGTCCCCACCTCTGCACACCCACAGCACTCAGATCCTGGTTTCAAGGACAAGCCACTGCCATCCTCCTACCTAGGACTCCAGAACAGACATGGCATCTCACTCTCCTTTATGCACCTACCCACCACATATAGCACCCCGTAGGAGCTCAGTAAATGCAGACTTGCAATATGGCACCTGTCCTTCCTGCCCGGGGCTTTGAACTCCTCCCCCAGTGTCCCCTCACCTCTGACCTCACCAACCGATGCTTCGTTTTTGTTAACAGACATTATTAAGCACCTGCCGTGTGCTGAGTCTTTTCAAGCACATGTTCTCATTTCACCTTCCCAACTATCCTATGAGACAGGGGCTATTATAACCCCTCTTTACAGATGGGGAAACTGAGGCACAGAGAGATTAAGTAAGTTGCCCCAGGTGGCACAGCCAGCTAGTAGTGGCAGGAGCAGATGCTTGACCCAGAGTCAAAGTTCTTCTGCCTGCCCCTTTGGGGTGTGTGGGGAGAGTGGGGGGGTTGTGTCTTAATTTTTTTTAAATAAACAGGTGAATATATCTTGCAAGTTATTTGCACAGGCTGGCTTGGCCTGGGGATTTCTCCATCCTGCACTCTCTAGGTGTGTGCACAGACTAGATCTGGCCTCAGCATCCTGCACCTTCTCCCTTAACTCCACCCCAGCACCCAGCTTGAGCGGGGCTTGCCCACCACCAGGAGTCGCAGAAAGCAGAGAGCAGGTTGAAGCCGCAGACTCAGGCCACCCCATCCACAGCTGCCAGGCCCAGGCCCCCCTGAGAGCCGGCACAGAATGGGGAGAGGGGGGCTCCCTGGGCTCATTCTCCAAGCTGGTCATTCCGTTCCAGGCATAAAACGTCCTTTTGATTTTCAAATGGCTCCCATGCTTGACCCGTAAGGAGGAAGAGCAGTAGACAGGGGTGGACCCTCCTCTGGAACAGACCCACACGGAATGTCAGGCAGAGAACCAAGGCCCCAGCACACCCCTGCACAGAGATAAGGGACAGTGAGAGACCCATGCCGTCCTTGCCGATCCTGACGTTGTCAATGTTCCCTTTCCCTAATGGAGCCTACACCGTCACCCTTGCCACGTGACACTGTAGAATTCAACCTGAGCCTGGTGAGCAACAGGGGGCACCCACAGAGCCCCACCTTGCTTATTACCCATTTCTCTGTCACCCTTCTTCTTGTTAAGACTCAAATATCCCCTCCCCTGTTACCCTCCTCCCCAGGCAGAGTTACTTGCGCCTTCCTCTCTGCCCCCACTCATTCCTTCAATCACCAAACACTGGCTGAGCCCCTAAGTCAGGTTCTGTGCTGGGTTCCAGGACAGAATGATGGATAAGACATGGTCCCTTCCCTTGGACAATCTAGCACCTTCTATGGGCACCTCTCTCCCTTTTTTAAAATATCGTTTGTTACCCTATATAGCTGTCCATTAGACTACCAGTTCCTCCAAGGCTGGACAGTGGCTTGTTAAGGATGTGGTCCCAGCATCTACCACAGGACCTTGCACAGGGTGTTGTCTGAATAATGGAAAAAGCAAGACTTTCAAAATCACAATGGTTCCATTAATTCACTCAGCCCATATTTATTGAAGCATACATTGTCAGGAGTTGTGCAAGAGGCCATGTTTCACAATTCCCCATTCCCGGTCCTCTTGTCCGATGGTAGGTAAGCCTTGCAGTGCAGTGGAGGAGAGCATGCCTGGGGGGTGGCGACAGATGTGCAAAGGAAATCCTGGGCAGCCTTGGCAGCCAGACTGGCAGAAGGGGAGGGAGCTTGGTCTGCTATGCTGCCTCCTGCTTGTGGCCTCCATTGTTCACTCTGCACCTCCATCACTTTAGGAACCTCTGTTTGCCTGAAAACGCCTACACATGTTGCCCTCAAACTTCAAACTATTTTTTTTAAATTTCAACTCATCACAGCAATAGCCTGGAAGTGGAAGAAATCATCAAATGGGAGTTTCTTTTCTCTCTTACAGGCCCAAGGGATGAAGATGCTAAAAAGACCCCTTTGGGTTAATTCAGAAATGTGAAGCCTTCACATTCTCATTTTCAATTAAGTAATTACTACATTGCCATAGTAACATTTGCTGCCCAGTTTTAGATTAGAAGTAAAAAACAAGCATTACCACACATTTATTGTTAACTTTTATATAATCTTAGAGTAAGAAAGACCTTTCTCTAAGTATAACAAAAACTGGAAAGCCTAAACATTGACAAATTTGCATAAAAATGTAGAACCTCTATATGTAGAAAGAAAGGAAGGAAGGAAGGGACCACAGAATCTAAAGACAACTTTAAACTGGGAAAAAGATCTGCCACACTGCTACAGATAAAACAGCCAGTGTCCTTCATATGCAAAAAGTTCTTACAGATCAATAAGAAAAATTATGAACAATGCCATAGAAAATAAGCAAAGTGCATGAACAGACAGTTTGTAAGGAAAGAGATAAAGAGATTAACAAACATACAAAGATGCTCAATTTCACTTGTAATTTTTAAAAATCGCAACAATGAGATACCTGATACATATCAGATTGGCAAGTTTTTAAAAAGTTGTTAGAAATGTGGAGAGCAGTGCTTCCTGGAATCAGCACATCAGCATCACCTGGGAACTTGTTAGAAATGCAAATTCTCAATCCTGTCCCAGACCTACTCCACCTTAGATCTCAGAAACTCTTGCATCCAGAAATCCATACTTTAACAAGCCCTGCACGTGATTCTGATGCACTCCAAGATGTCGAGAAACCAAGAACTCTCAAATACTATCGGCAGTATTTACATTAATGCCATTTGGCACTTTTATCAGCATAAATGTATATGCTCATTGAGGCAATAAACCCATTCTATAGACTAGTTCGTCCATGTTGAATCACACAAACATACACGATTATTTTATTGTGGTATTATTTGGGGTAGACAAAAGCTAGAAAAAGCCTAAATAATAAAGGGCTGATTGAGTAATTTGTGTAATTTATGGAATACTGTGCAACCATTAGTAAGAATGAGATGAATCAGTATATTGCTACCCAGAAAGATGTATAAGAGATAATGCCAAGAGAAAAAAGCATGTCATAAAATAGTATATTTGATGTATCTAGAATGATCCTATTTGTGTGAGATGAAAGGAATTTGTGTCATATTTCTACTTTTTTTGTGTGTTTTGATAATTTCTGGTGTAATTCAGGAGAAACTACTAATAAGTGGGCCTGGGGATCTGCAGTGGGGAGAAGGTCTTTTTCCATCATATGTCCTCCTCTGCTGTTTGAATTTTATAGTAATTGGAAAGCAGTTATAACTAACTTAAAAGAAAGAGAAAGAACGCACAAGAGAGAGAAGCATGACTGCAAGAAGAGGAAAATTAGATGATTTGGGTAACTGCATCCTGGAGACTATTCAGGTCCCGACTGAGACCCTTGGAGACCTCTTCTGTGCTATATCCTCAGCCGCCCAGGTTGCTTTGATAAAGAACAACTAAAAACAGTTTCGCTGAACTGGTGGCTTTCAACATAAATTACTTGTTTAACAAAGAATAAAACCCCACACCCATCAAACAAGGCAAGGGCCCCTGAGCCACCTGGTTTACCTTCCCATTGGCCCATCCCAGCCAATCTGGCGTGCTGTGTTAGACACTGAATCTCATTTGGTTTCCAGTAGAGTGCAAAGAGGTGGTCTCTATCACAAATTACACGTGAGTGTAAATGCCAGGGTGGACATATTTCATATTTGCATGTCAGAGTCAATAAAGACTATGTTTGTGCATTAGAATAGATACAGTCTGTTTTCACAGAGGTGTGTGGACATGGTCTGTGTTGGTGTTCTAGGCCCGATATACCAAGAATTTTCATTAAGGACACCATGGGAATTGATGAGAGAATGATGCAGAGGAATCCAGGTTCCTATCCCCAGGTAAGTCCTCTAAAAAGCCAAAATATTTTATTGTCTCATCCAGCCTTTATCTCCACTTTTGACCAGCGAGCCCCAGATGGGTTTGCTTGAACAATAAATTATGAAAACCCTGATCTATCCCTTATGCAATCATCCTTCCATCTACCCATCCTTGGGTCCTTTCTCTTAGCCATTCATCTAGCCAAACACTCTTAAATATACCCATCCACAAATCTACCCGTTGTCCTTTCCCTCAGTCCTTTCATTAAACCATCCCATTTCATTTGTATAATCTAGCAAGTCAATCCTTCCACCTAGTCTTTCATTTTTCCATTTATTCATCCAATCCATTCACCGATTTTATCTATCCCATCTATCCTTCCATTTTACCAGCTTATCAGTCAACCCCATCCTAGCCATTCGTGCATTCACCCCCCCCCATATAATAGCCCATCTATCTATTCAGCCATCCCAAATGCCCATCGATCCCATCTAGCTATCCATCCCATCTATCCTTCCACCTTTTCATCACCAACCATCTATCCACCCTATTTATCCATCCATTCATCCCTCCACTCATCCATTAATCAACTGCATCTCTTCATCTCATCCCATAGCCTGGACCCAGTTACGCCTCTGGAGATGAAGAGATGGGTCAACCAAGGTCAAGTGAATTTATAAGAAAAAAAAAAGTGATTGAAACCCTGCTACTTTCCCAGGCCTCCTAAGTTCTTTTCACCCAGTACATACCTGAGCCCGCTCAACAGCAAGTCTTTATCCAAACTTCACATCCCTCATCTTTCTTTCATGCCCAGACTCCCCAACTGCTCTCTGATCAGCTGTGACTTCTAGGTACCAACAAGAACAAAAACATCAGACTCATAAGCTGCCTTTATCCTCTAGCACCCATTCTGGGTCCCAGTCACCACGTTCCTCTCCCTCCCCCTCGCCTACTTTGAACTCTAGCCTGGGGTAAAGCCCTAGCTATGATGTTCGTGCCCCTGGCCCAGTTTGCATCCCGGTCTGGCCTGGTCCAACCTGGCCTAAAAACGCTCATAATCCAGTGCCACTCAGCAAGGCTTCAAGTGAAGAATGTGGCTTCCACTTGGGAAGGCAAGTACCCTAACATTTAACAAATACCTTCTTCAAAGTAGGAACTGTTAGGCGCTGTCTATTTGACATCTAATTTCATCTTCACTGAAATTCTCTGAGTTCTGCAAAGAGTCTCAGAGGAGAAACTGAAGCTCTGAGAGGTTAAGTACTTTGTCTGAAATCACAGAGCTGCTGAGAGGCAATACCAGAATTCAAACCCAGATCTCACTCAAAAGATTTGGCATTTTTCATTCCCACCAGCTGCCACGAGGATGGCGATTTCCAAGCTAACCTAGAGAGAAGAAATCAGAACAATAAGGAAGAAAAAGACCCATTTTCCTGTTTCTCTAACCAAGATAAAATGATGGTGTTAATTACAAGTTAGAGTGTCTACTGAGAGCTCACTCTGTCTGGGGCTGGCTAAAGGCTATATATTACTTCATTAAAAAGAAAAGGAGGTCACTTTGATGATTCTCCTGGGGATCCCTCCACATCTTACGGTTCAGCAGGTCCCAGATCAAGGTTTCAAGGATTTCGGACAATTTCCTCCAGGAGAAGAAGTCAAACAACTGATGTTCACCCGGTTCACGAGCCTATCCATAAAGCAAGAATTCTCATGTTTTTGCAAATACATATGGGTTCAAATCCTGTTGCACCACGCACTTGCCATGTAACTAAGGCCAACTTACTTTACCTTCATAAGCCCCCATCTTTAAGACGGAGATAACAGGAGTACTCATGTCTACAGGGTTGCCATGATTCTGCAATTTAGTTTTTGATGTAACAGTTTGTTTGACCTTTCTCTACTTATTAGCTATTTAGTTGATTTCCATTTTTTCCCTTTATTATAAATAATGCTCTGCATCTCACACACAAATGGTTGACCGCAACTCTAGTTATTTCTTCAGGGTAAATTCTTTGAAGTGGAATCCTGAGTCCAAATACATGAATATTTTTAAGGCTGTTGAAAATGTATCGCCAAGTTGCCTTACAGGAAGTTTGTAACAATTTACACTCCCACAGGCAGTTTATGAAAGTGCCCATCATATTGCACCCTTGCCAGCAGCTTGCACCTCTTTGCTGGAGGAATTTCTATATTTCTTTTTACATACACGTTCACACATAATCTTGCATGAATACATGAGTATGATCTTATTATGCATAGTGGGGTTTTAGGGCACTTTTACTTTTCCTCCTTTCATTTGGCTTTCTGTCTCTCACTGCCCACTCTAACCTGTCCACGCTACCCACTAGCCAAGACACACCCTTAGGGAACCAATATTAACAACCTCATTTGCATCTTCCCATAATTTTATTCTTGCTCATAAACCATATCCAAACATCAACTTACATACTCCCATATGCACACTTACATATATAGTCAGGGTTTGACATTGTTTGTCTTTTTAAAATGGGATCATATTATACACACTTCTCGGCATCTTGCTTTTCTCACGTAATAATAATGATGTTTCAACGAAATGAAGTAATGTCTACAGAGCACTTAGCACAGCGACGAAGCACTGAGTATGTGCTATTTATTATTGTTGTTGTTATATATTTAGAAAGAGCTGGCCCCCCTCCTAAGACTGTGAGGCTCACGGGAAGGCAGCTCCCTCAGTCTTCCTAGTCTTGTCTGGGAAGGAACAAGGTCACTGTAATTATGCATGTCACTTCCATCTTCCCTGAGTCATTCTTCATATTAACTGAGAACATACTATTTGCCAAGGATTGTCAGTGGTCCAGAGATAGGATGATAGGACAAGCCAGACACAGTCCCTGCCCTCCAGAAGCTTACAGTCTATGAGGAAGAGAAATAATAGATGAGTGACTCTGATTCGTGTTTAGTTATCGTCTGAGATAAGCTCTCCAAGGGTGAGGAACACAATTCTACGAGAATGATCTAGACTGGGGGTCCCAGAAGAGGAAGTGACCCTTGAGCCGAGATGTGACAGATGAGCCTTGGTTGATGAGGTGAAAGGGGGCAAGAACAGCCCAGACTAAGGAATCAGGATGTGCAAAGGCCCAGAGGCAGGAGGGAGCATGGGCCTCTGAGGACCTGAAGGAAGGAGCAGCCTAGAGTGCAGGGTCTCTGAGCAACAGCATGGCCCCTCGCAGATGAGCACCAAGTAAATGTCTGGAGAACACCTGCGGCCCCGGAAGAGCTTAATGAGCAAGTTTCTCCCAATGCTCCTGATCCCTCTGGATTCAGCAGACCTCGTTGCCTTGGCAACCATGACCGAGTTCCAGGCCAGGCCTAGGTGAGTGCTTCATGTACATCATCTCACTGCATCGTCACAAAGACTTTGTGAATTAGGGATTGCTGTTCTCATTTTAGAGAAGGGTACTGAGGCCGAAGGAGATTATTAAGTCTCTTATGCAGGCTAGTACTGGGCAGCGCCAAGATTTAAGCCTAGGTTTCTCTGAAGCTCCAACTGGTGCTTCTGACAACGCCCCAACCCTGTTCTCCCAGGTCCTGAGCGATGAGTTAATAGCCACCTCAAACGGTGACTTATGAGGTTTCCCTGCAGGGCTGGGATGTACACCCAGCTGGGCTGGCTCCAGAGGCCAGGGTGCTAATCTCTTCACAGGGAGCAGCCACGCTCTCCCTCCTCCACTGCCCCACACCCCCCCACACACACTCCCCCAAACCCGTGAAGCTCAATTCTGTGGCACCGCCCACAACACAAGGTGTACCCCCACCACGTGGAACTCCTCCTCTGCTCCTGTCAACAGTGGGCCCTTGAGGTCTGGGGGCTCTTCCTGGAATCATGTCCCCTCCTTTCTTCCCCAGAAAATTGCCTGCTCTTCCTATATGTCCTGGCTCACTTGTCAACTCATCCAACGATGACCCCCACCCCACCCCACCACACACTGGAGTTGTTTGCTCCATCCTCTGGGCTTCCGTAAGTCTTGGTTGCATCTCTCCATTCATTCATTCCACACCCAACAGATAGTCACTGGGCCCCTATGACGTGCAAGACTGTCCTAGGAGTCGAGCATACCTCAGAGAACAGAGCACCCAGCTCCTCCACCTCGTGGAGCTTACTTGAGGACACAGACAGTAAATGGGGGAAAAATGCATATACAATATGTCAGGTGGTTAAAAGGACCATGAAGAAACGTAACACAAAGTGAAGGAGGGCATTACTGTGGATAAGGAAGTTGGAGAGGCCTCCCCAAGGAGGCAACAGCTGACCAAGAGCTGATAAAAGCAATGGAGTGAGTCCTGATGCCACCCGGGGATGCCGAGCCCCAGACCACCAGTCCACAGCCAGTAAGTCCAAGGAAGAGCAGGGCAGCCACTGGCCCGAGCAGAGTAAGCCAGGCCAGTCTCAGGGGAGATGAGGGCAGGGAGGGAACCAGGGGTGAGAACACGGAAAGGACGCAATGGAGCCACTGCAAGACTCTGAGCGGGGAAACGAATGTTCTGACTACGACTATTCAAAGCTCTCCAGCTGCTGGGTTGGAGGAAAAGTGACAAGAGGCAAAAATAAGAGGGAAACCACAGAGGAGCTTCTGCAGGAGTCCAGACAAAGGAGACGCTGGCTAGGACTCCTGGGCTGTGATGGAGGCAGTGGGAGGGGCTGGATCCCAGATGCATTTTGAAGGTGGAGCCAACAGGGTTTGCTCATGGCTTGAGGTGGGGGGAGGAAAGGAGAAAGGGAAACATCAAGGATGACTACCAGGTTTCTGGGGACAGCAACGCACTGTGTGTTTCCACGTGTGCCTCCCCAACGGGAATGTGAGCTCAGGCAGGGACGGCCTCCGTGCACCCCAGCAACACTGCACAGAGCTGGGCACATATTTGTTTCGGAGTGTGATGTGTGAGTCATGAGATACCCCTGAGCAGCTCCTGTGCCCCTTCCTTTTGCTGCTGGGGCCTTTGGAGAAGAGACAGGGGTCATCCTGCCCCAGCTGCCCCCTCAGTCTCCAAAGAGCTTCTTATCCTTCCTCATCTGACGGTCGTGAGCAAATGATGGGCATATCCAAGAGACGATGGATCTGAACAATCAGATCAGACGACTTGTCCCTGGAGCCAAGGCCCACACGTGGCTCCTCTGTGCCGCCTCACTCTCCTCTCAGGCAGACACCCGGCCTTCGGGAGACAACAGCCCTGCAGTTCAGCTATGGAGTGCCTTACAAACCAATGAAACCGGGCCCTTGCCGGGCCCTGGTGAGCCTGACACCGTCTCTGTCCAAGCCACACAGGCAGGAATGGCTGCCCCCTTTACACAGATGAGGCCTGGCCAGCGACAGGGACATGTGCAGGGAGTGACGCAGGATGAGAACGGCACCTTCTCTCCGTTTCCTTGATGTAACTGTAAAGGAGGGCGTAAATAATGTTCTGCTCAGCAGCATGAGCCTTGGGGTTGTGCAGCCCTGGGTTCTAATTCAGGTCTAACATTTACCAATCATGTGTGACGTTGAGCCATTAGTTAGATCGCCATCCTCAGTTTGCCCATCTGCAAAACGGGGATAATAATGCCATCCAGCTTGCAAATCTGTTGTAAGACTCATATGAGATGGGGTCTGTAAAGTGCTCGGCACAGTGGCTCATCGTGGGGACTCCAAACATGAAGATGATGTTATAACTGCTATTGTTATAGCAATGGTGTGTGAGGAGTGCCAGTGCTGGACTCCGTCGAGGGATCCTGGGTTGTGTGTTGTGGTGGACACAGCTGTGGAAACACTATTGCAAGATTCCACATGGTTGGTGTCTCAGCTCCATCCCTTGCCTGCTGTGTGATCTTTGGCTAAGTCATTTCATTCCTTCAAACCTCACCTTCTATTTCTACAAAATGGGAATAACTGGGCCACCTATCTCATGGGGGTCTTGCGGCACAGCGCCTGGGTTCAGCGATGTGACCAAGGTAGTCAGAAGCAGAATCGAGCAGGTGTCCCACACAGGCAAGGCAGCATGGTCGCCCCAGAGAAGCCGCCTCCCTGGCCGTTATCTGCAATAGTTACCAGCTAATGAAGCCGCTGTTTACTTTTCTCTGTATTCCCCAGACTGAATCCCCCTGGACCTGTTGGCTCTACCTTCAAAATAGATCCGGAAGTCATCCCTGATAGCCCCTGGCTGGATTCCTGCCCTTCCTCTGTGCTCCCATAACCCCCATCCCAGTCCCACACTAAATTCTAGTGTGACACTCATCACACTGCATTTAAATTATCTAATTATCTATCCAGCCCGGGGGTGACACATTAGAAAGAATGAAAGCCTAGGGCATTGGGGGGTGTACAGGGGGGACAAATGCCACGCATGTCTTCAGCTCTACATCCCAGAACCCCACACAGTGCCCAGCACAAAGTGGGAGTTCAGCACAACTCGGCTGAATGGGTGCACAGACGGTGGGATGCACGGAAGGAAGGAAAAAAGAAGGAATGGAGGGAAGGAGGGAGGGGGGAGGAAAGAAGGAAAAAGTCTTTCGGCGTTGCTACCGCCTTATGCTAGAAATCTTCTCTGTCGTCTCCCGCCTGCTCCTCTTCCACTCAGTTTGGTCCTTCATCTGCAAAGCAAATGTATGGTGCCCGGCCCTAATCGGACATCAGTTTCCATCAAGAAGTTAACCAAGGAGAAGCAGGTCTGACTCCAGAGCGGATGCATTTTAAGCAGCGGTCCCATTTCCTAACGATTCACCTAGATGAAGCAGATTCTCCATTTACTGTTCAAGGGGACAATGAAGGGAGAAGAAAAACGAACGATTTATTTTCTTATTTAAATATGTCACAGAGATAAGCGGGCCAGATGATCAACGTCTTAGTCAACATCTCCTCTCAGTCGGGGTAAGGGCTCTGAGAAACCTCCAAGGCTGCCTGGCATCTAAGCCGAGCCCAAGGTGGGCGGGGCTCCAAGTCTTCCTCCCTGGGGGGTGGGGGGGCTTGTCTCGCCTCCCCCAGACCCCTCAGCTGCTGGTGATGCTGACCTGTTCAGGCCCAGATCCTGGTGGCCATGGAGGAGAGCACATGCTTGTCCCCCTCCTGTCTCCTTAGAGGGGAGGGTGTTCCCACTCCATGCCCCTAGAGGACAAAGCACTGCAGACACACATATTTTTCCAGTCTCTCTGACCTTCACTCTCTCTCCATGCTATTGGGGGCCGGGGCAGGGTGGGTGACTTGTCTAAATAGTGAGTTTGGGGAAAGAACGTGGCTCGCTCAGCCCAGCCCCACCTGCCTGGCACCTCCCTAACCTTGCCCAGCAGGCTTGGCCCCTGTGAGGGAGGCCCAAGATTGTCCCCTTATGCCCGTGAGTGGGTATTCAAAAGTGATATATTAACAAGCCAATTTGGCCGCATATCCAAAGCCACATGCTCCAATCATCTCTATCAGTAATGAAGCTGACATTTCCATCTCTCCAGTGGATTCCTCTTGTGTTTTTCACTCAGTTGCTTCCAAACTTGAGAGAGGAAGAAAGGCGTGGCAGGGAGGTTGTAGAGGAACTGGACAAGCTCGGTGTTCCCCGCCTGGGGTTCCCACACACCTACGGGGCAGGAATGAGAGGTTGTGAGCTATTTTCAAGATTTCAAAGGGCCCAACAGAAACTGCATTTATCTGCGATCAAAATGCACAGGCCAAAGAAATGCCAAGTGGCTGCTCCGGGCTGGAACTGTTCCCACTCAGTGAGGTCACGCTGCCCTTTGTCCATTCTGATTGGTGGGACTCAGCCACGGCCCTCCAGGGACCCCAGAGGCTTGACAATGAAGGAATGCTGGGTTCCCCAGACCCCCTGCCTAACTGTATGAGAAATTTCAGCCCCTTGGCAGGGCTGCCTGCTGCTTTGAAAGGGGAAATTGCCATGTGGGGCATTTGGGGAAATGAATGCAAGCAGTCTCAGCCTTGGATAAAGGAGGTAAGAATGTGTTCCCAAGAAGATGCTTGTTCCCAGGGCCAGAGATCAGAACCACCCAAGTCAGGAACATCTCAGGGCCTCAACTCAGATGATATAGGGGGATAAAGGCCGAGGTCACAGGACGGTGGGACGGGGGCTGGGGCTCTGGAAGGGCAGAGCGGGAAGGTGGAAAGGCAGGGCTGCCTGTCTGCTTCCTCGTGCTGGATGTGGCTTTGCCTCCACAGTCTGCAGGGCACATCTGAAGGGAGCTGGGAGCGCTGGTGAAGTTGCTCCTGCCCCTCGAGAGAGTCTCCGCCACTGTCGCAGGGCGGGTGATGGACCCGAAAACAACTGGCAGTTACATATGTCTTTTAGGGACAAAAATAGGGAAAAGAATCCACGCCCCTGGAAACAGTGCTTCAAAACCTAAGGGGCCAGCTCCGTGGCCGAGTGGTAAAGTCCGCGCACTCTGCTGCGGCGGCCCAGGGTTCGGATCCTGGGCGCGGACATGGCACCACTCGTCAGGCCACGTTGAGGCAGCATCCCACATCCCACAACTAGAAGAACCTGCAACTAAGATATACAACTATGTACAGGGGGTTTTGGGGAGATAAAGCAGAAAAAAAAAAAAAAAAAGATTGGCAACAGTTGTTAGCCCAGGTGCCAATCTTAAGGGAAAAAAACCCTAAGTTTCTTGGGAGCAACTCAGGGACTGGGAGAGCGCCCCCATCATAACAAATGTGGGCTGTATTAAGGGAGGGAGAGACATTTAGGAGCCTTGACCCTCTCCCCCAGAGCAGTCTCAGCACAGAGGAGGGGGCCTCCCTTCCCCCTGTGCTGGGCATGGCTTCTTGCCACCTCCCACCTCACCCCTCACTGGGCCACGTTTTACCCGTGGGGAGGGCCACTGAATTGAAAGGCAAAGCCTGTTCACCAGTTGCCCCTGTCCTACCTAACAACGAGGGGAGTGGTGGTAGAGCAAGCCTGTCGTGAGAGCTGGCTGGGAAAGTGGACACTGACTGTCCATGCAGACCCCGTCCCAGCCCTGATTCTGCAGAGGCTGCTGAGTGCTCAGTGCCCAAGATTCAGACTCCTGGTGGCAGGTGGAAGGTACCATTTGGCCAGGGCTGAGCCGCGTGCTCCATGATGCACCAGAAAGCCTGTTTTGAGGGGTATCAGGCACATGCCCAGCTATCAAGAAATGAATCAGTACTTTCTGCCCCAGCCAATTAGCGATCTTTGTTCTTATACCCCATCAGCCAGAAGCCGAGAAGGAAGGGGTTGCTAGGGCAGGTGTTAGTGGCATATCAGCTTGAACGTCTTCCAAGTTCACTCTTGTCCCAAGAGCTTCAGAGTTTCTCTCACTTCCTCAAGGGGTACCAGCTTCTCAGTGATCTTTGTCTTGCCCCTCCCCGCCCATCCCAGAGAGTGGACCCACTCCCTGTATCTCTCTGACCCAAGCACGCACCACTGATGGGAGGAAGGCAAGAGTGGCCATGGGAGACCACACTGCTGCCACTGCCAGTGCCAGCGTGCTGGGTCCCAAAGGGTGAGGCTCGAGCCAAGCAGCACTGGTGAGGATGTGGGAAGGCTCAAGAATCCACCATTAGCGAAAGGGAGCCAGTCAGGGGGGAATTGAGAGTGTGGGGCCCACAGACCATCAGGGTGGTATGTGGGTCTGGAGTTCAGGGCCCAGGAGACCTAAATGTGGGACATGGAGATTATCGCCATTTGGATAGTGGCTAAAGCCAAAGAGAGGAAGGCTAAGGCCAAAGGCCTGGAAGAGCCAACAGGAAAGCAACCTGTAAGCGGGAGGGCAGTGTCATATGCTGAAGAGGGGGAAGGACAGACGGAAGGTCAAGAGGCAGGCTGTGGCCAGACTGAGAAAAGTCCAGAAGCCAAGAGAGACGCTTGGATTTGCGAAGTAGGAAGTCATGTGGTGCCTTGGGCTGGAGCACTTCCCCTGGAGTGAGGAGGGTGGAAGCCAGATGACAGGCGCTGAGAAATGACTTGGCAGACACCATCTCAGGAAGCATGGCTGGGAAGGGAAGGAGAGAGCCGGGTGACAGCCAGAAGGGGGTGCAGAGTCAAGGAAGGGGTGTTGTTTAGTGTGTTTTTAAGATGAAAACAAAGTGTGTTTACGGACTAATGGGAAGGGAACCAAGGGGAGGAGGGATTAGAGAAACGGGGAGCAGGAATGGTGATGAGGACAGTGACACTCCTGGGTAGCGCAGGCACAGCGTCCTCAGTGCTTCCCTACCCAAATTCAATGGCAACGTTCGTACACTTGTTTCTTTTAGTTGTTTCCAATTTTTCTGTGATGTAGAAGATACGGTTGTTCAGGAGAGTAAGTGGATGAGGCTGCCCCAGAGATGAGAATGGTCCCAAGATGGAGCCTGCGGTTCAGATGGGTCCAGAGCCAGGGGTGGGGACACCAGGGACTGAGCTGATTGGGAGAGGCTGATTGACAAGGGCTGGGTCAAGAGGAAAAAGGGGAGGAGGTGGGGTCAGATTAACTTCTGGGTTCAAAATCTGAGCCCTGGGGACATCGATACAAACAAATCTACCCTTTACCACCCTACCTGACCCTAACTGCTCCAGATTGATCCACTCATTTTTACTAAGGTGTTAATGGCTAACACTTCTCAAAATATTTAATTTTAACAACAGCTTTCAACTCAAAGATCTCAGCAACCACAGAATTTTCCTGAAACACAGGCTGACAGAGAGCAGCTATCTCATCGCTCTGTATCAAAAATTTGCCCCACCTCCTTGCCCCAGCCTCTCAGAAATCCTTCACCTTGGGAAATCTGCCATAATCTGGTGCAGCAACAGAAAAGAGAAGAGAAAATCTAATTGTGTCTCCGCTGCTCCAGAAATCGGCTTCTAAGCTGTTCGGTTTCACCTGACAACCAACTGATGAGCATTCTTTCATTCAACAAATATTGATGGAGCATCTCCCATGCTCCAGGCTCTGTCCCAGGTGCCAGAGACACAGGAGTGAACAAACGAACCCAAACCTCCTGTCAGTGGGACACGGACTTATAGGGACCGAGGGGCCAGAGGGCTGCGTGCTCAGAGCCAGGTACTCTGCAAGTGGGGACCTCACAGCATGACTGTGAGGTCAAGCGTTTTGCCTCATTTTACCAATGCAGCAACTGAGGCCCAGAAGGAACTAGAGCCAG